>NC_051232.1:29275438-29372938 GCF_015220715.1 Pygocentrus nattereri | reverse complement strand
TTCTACAGTTACAGACTGTAGTCCATCTGTTTCTCTGATACTCTGTTACCCCCTTTTACCCTGTTCTTCAGTGGTCAGGACCCCCACAGGACCACCACAGAGCAGGGTGGTGGATCATTCTCAGCACTGCAGTAGCACTGACATGGTGGTGGTGTGTTAGTGTGTGTTGCGCTGGTCTGAGTGGATCAGACACAGCAGTGCTGCTGGAGCTTTTAAACACCTCAGTGTCACTGCTGGACTGAGAAAAGTCCACCAACCTAGAAAACATCCAGTGACCACCGGTTTTCAATTCTTTAAACGACATCACAGGAAGTCTGTCGGTTTACGTTCCAGCATGAGATCTTAGATCTGCAGAGAACGGCCTTCTGCAAATACCTTCTATAAAATACAGAAAATGAGGAGAGGCCTTCTCAGGTTTATGCTTCTAAACTGTGCGACTCAGTTCCACCTTCTCGACAGTCAAGCTAAGTGAACAAATTTAAGAAACATTTTAAAATGTGTCTTTTTAACTCAGCGTTTTATCAAATTCTGCGTCTCTTTGGTATTTATCTTTTTTCACTTTGATCTGTCACTGTCTTATATGACTTTAAACTAACACTCGTAATTAATTCTATTAGTGTTAAACATTATCTCCTGTGTATGAAGCATTTTGAGCCGCCACAGGCATGACAAGTGCTACAAAAATAAAAGAAATCATTTTTAATTCTATATTTTTTAAATGGAAGAGTCCAGTCTTCCTTGATAGTTCGTTCTGAAGTGACCGTAAAAACCACATCATTTTAACCAAAGTTCATGTACAAGAAGGAAACGCTGTGAAGTCCATAAAAGCAGCTTATAAATGCCAAACAAATTGTCAAGATGTGGGGACGAGCATTTTATAATGCCATCAAGTGAGCCTATTTTCTAGTTTTGAAAGCAGTGGTAGCTCAGTTATTCCCGAAAGCTCACCTCAGCTCGGGTTTGCTGTTTCTGCCCAGTGTCCACTAAAGTACTGTGTTTTAGTCTGGATCTGATGCTGGTTCAAAGGTCCAAACTATAAATCCTTGTTGAAGTGTTTTGCACACAGGGATGTTTTCCAAAGCATTCGTTTCATCATATTCCCAGATACTTATAGAAGCAACAAGTGTTTCACTGTTTTCACTGTTCACTGTCTTTCAGGAGGGTACGATAAAGACAGGCTTCCGTTGGTATACTGAGTGACCACATAGCAAACACATAGATTCTTACTAAAGATTATGGTAGATGAAGGGGGCGTGGCCATGTCAGAGACATAGGAATCAAGCTTTAAAGGTCTGAAATAAAATCTCTAGAATGATAATGCAAAATGTCCTGATTTTGGTTCAGAACATTTTTTGTGGGGCTGGGAAATTAAGACTACTGGGCAGCACTAATTCCCTTTAAAGTGTATTTTTGCAAATACTGAATATACAGGGTGAGTCGAAAGTCACAGGACACCGTTTTATTTTATTTGATTCCACGAAGCGCTGCTGAAGGTGGTGTTTGTTGCGGATTTTCTCAGCATACACAATTTGTTTGAGATGATCCCAGAGATAAAAGTCAATAATAAAATAAAAAATAAAATTAAATGTGTCCTGTGACTTTTGACTCAACCTGTATATCTAAATATACACACTGTACATATATACACAGTTTTTATGGTTTTTAGGTAGCCTTTTTCAGAGTGGCTGCACTGTTTTGCGAGCACATGTGGCTCAATCTCACATAACTGCCTCAAAACTCACCTCAAAATAGTTGATTGTCATGAGCATTAGATTTCTGTCATTTGATAGACTAATCAAAGCTCTATATGGTAAAGCAAAAAGTATGAGATTTTCTCATAAAGTATGAGATGTGTTGTGTTGTTTCTCATTACCAATATTTCAATTTTTCTGTTTTAATGAGACAAATTCATTAGTATTATTTGCAAGTGTTGAATCTCTTTAATATTTTCCTTGTAATCTGTAAGGATGTGAACCAAAACAATAAAATGTTGTGCAGCACAAGCATCCCTAAATGGCTATCAAAGCAAGATAAAACCACATACTAGTGAAATACATCAGTAAAATGTAGATTCTTACATACTTAGCTTAAAAGTATTCAATCCAAAAACAGCTCATTTATTGAAAAGAAAAGGGAAAAAAGTGATTTATGGTTTACAGATAATCTTCAAAATGTACTATGTTGCCGTAAAGGTAAATTCGGTCACTCACACTGGAAAATTTTATAAAAGATAACAATTTATAGTCAGGTAAACAACTTGGGTAAAAATAAAATGATTCTATTTATTCTAAATAATCAATGAGGCATCATTGTTTGTATATCCAAAACTTGTTTTTTCAAGTTATGCTGCAGTATTTGCCATGTTTGTAAGAATAACACATTGTATATTGTAATATTTTGTGAACTGAGGAAGTATTGCAGCTTCATACTCTTGCCACATCAT
Source organism: Pygocentrus nattereri (assembly GCF_015220715.1). Lineage (NCBI taxonomy): Eukaryota > Metazoa > Chordata > Actinopteri > Characiformes > Serrasalmidae > Pygocentrus > Pygocentrus nattereri. The sequence continues at coordinate 29,370,495 of NC_051232.1, read as the reverse complement.
CTACCCTTAGATGGTTCAGAACACTGTGAAATTCACTTCTCCCAGGCCAATAAAATAGAAGAGCCTTTAATTGACTTACCCTGCAATTCCTACTGCAAAGCCGAGACGGATGGGCCATGTAGTCTCTGAGCAGCAGGCGTTTCCTCCATTCTTGGGCTGAAGTGACTGCTTCATGCACCACTCCTTGGTCTCAGTTTGAGTCACTCCCTGAAATTGGAACAGAACAGAAGACAAACGAGGGAGAAAAGATTGAAGGCTCTGATGAGCACATTATGCCCCCCTCCCCACACTCCCCCCTTCCACCTAAATTGTCTTATTGTTCTATGCGTGGGCTACCCAGAGAATATCTTGCTTTTTGGCACCATCATTAAAGCAGCCTGTGTCCTACCCTCCCCTCGAGGGGAATTACTACCACACTTAATGATGTCAAGCTGCTCTTCTTCAAAACATGTTTAATCTCCTGACAGACAGGAAGCTAGCAATGAATTGTGCCTACTCCATGTTGGGAATTTCCACCGATTTGTGTTTGATATTGATATTGTGTAGTGAGCCTCTGGCTGACAATGAGAGATGAAGGGATTCTACTGCCCTGTGCATGCAGGGATATAGGAAGGTGTTTTTTAGTCAAGGGTCCTGACATTTCAAGCACAAATGGGCTAAAAAATGATGACCATCTGCCTAATTTGCTGTTGGTTCTCCATGTGTCGCTAAACAGATTTGACCCACTGGGAAAAGACCTTTGAAGCTGTCCAAGACGTGAAACCCCTGTAAGTCCTGTAAGTTATGAGGTGGAGTCAGTGCAGATCAGACTCCTTGCTCTAGCACATTTATAACCATGCCAAAAATCGGACTGTTCAAATTGACATTCACATGAACGCCTGGACAATGTCCACAGCATCACACTCCCGCCACTGGCTTTGTCTTCTTCCCAGAGCCATTGCTTCCCCAGGTGCATGGCACATACCCAGCCATCCACATGATATAACAGAAACAAGACTTGGTAGGCGAGACGACATTCTTCCATTGCTCCAAGGGCCAAGTTCATACACGCTTTCGATGGCGGACAAGGGTTAGCATGGGCACTCTGACCAGGCTGTAGCCTCATATACAGCAGAGTTGAATCAGTTTGCTGTCATATATTCCTCCAGTGACTATCAGTAAAAATACAGTAGGCCTTCTGTTGGTACGGACCAAACATAACAGCCCTCGTTGCCCTAGAGCATTGGGTGCCCGACACCCTGATGCCGATTCGTGGTTTGTTTCTCCTCTGACCACCGTCAGTAGGTTCACCACTCCTGACTAAAAGCATTTTGGAGATTCCCCAACTCAGCCTACTACCCATAACGATTGGCTCTTGCCACAACACCACAATAAAAACTGGTCACCTACTGTCTAAAATATCCCAGACCTTGACATTACACCACTGTTACGAGAGAAGCATCTTCATTTGCTTCATCTGTGAGCGGTCATAATGATTTGGCTCACTGCTGTATGAATACAGTGATCTAAGACAAAATGCTATGCCTTTTCTTATTTTTTGGATTATTTACATCAACCAAAAACAATTCATCGTGTGCTATTATGTGGTGAGACATCTTCCTCTCTCTGCTCTCTCCCTATAGACAAAGGTCATCTTCTGCCTTTTTAAGGAGTTATATGGGGACAATCAGATTTTTGGCATGATTATAAATTGTGTCTCACCCGTAATTAAAGTACACGATTTGACTCAGTACTTGAACACACACTGTACATGCTATTATTTATCAATGTTACCACCACATGGTCAAATTTGATCACAAAATGAGTGCACACAATTTTCACTGACGATGTTGTTGTTCATCAGATTCATCTGTGGTCCTACCAAAGCAAACCAAAAATATACAGTAATTCAACAAAAAGAACACGAAATTAAAGAAACCAAATAGGATGATAGTAATTTGATAGTTGCTGATGGTTGACAAGAGGTTGATTGACAAATGGTGATGCATAAAATATAATAAACGCTGTGTTGGTAAAAAATAAACACTGTGTTGGGAAAATAACCGGCATTTCTTGAATCCCTGCCCCAACCGTCAGCTTTACAGTAAAACAACCCAACTATAGACTCTTGATATTACCACAGAGCAGCTAGCTTCAGCCCCAGAGGCACAGTTCCCCTGATCTATCTAATGGTACCAAAAAAGGTAATAAATAATATTAAATACTATGTACATGTGATGCTTTATTCATTTTTACTATTAAGAGTTTAGAAATGGTAGAGAACATTCCTGCTGATTTTCAGCTTCAGTAAAATTTGCAGTATTTTCTGTGAGCTTCAGGGTCCCAGTGGTGGACAGTAACTAAGTAAATTTAATTAGTTTCTGTACTTAAGTAGTTTTTTCGTGTATCTGTACTTTACTTAAGTTTTTCCATTTTGGGTGACTTTTAAGTTCACTCCACTACATCTCAAAGTGAAATATCTCACTTTTTCCTCCACTACATTTGAGAAATCTGTCGTTTCTTTTGGTTTATGTGTGCGTAAAACATAACATGTTAAAGTGAAAGATGCGTGAAGCAAGAACACCAATCAGGGCACAGCGGTCACTTTGTTTTGAGCTGGTTTTGACCTGTTGGTCATACCGACCCAATGCAGCACACAGTTCATCAACAGCGCAGCAGCGTAAAACTTTGGGAGCACATACGTCCCTAAATGATGAACCAACCTAACTTTGTGTAAATAGGGCTCAATATAGAAATATGTCCACATATGCAGTCGAGACTGACGCGGCTTTTTTCTGAATTTCTACAAACACCATTTCATTTTATAGTAAATGAGTTTGGGCTGGTTTATGTTTATGAACAGACGCCTACAGATCAACATAGTAAAGGAGCTCATCTGTGATCCTGAGTTTAAAGCCAGTTTTTATTCAACTTAAACTTGGAACTAAGTTGTAAATAAATCTGAAACTGAAACTTTGCTTGTGTGTAAAAAGTGATTTCAGAGCCACTCGGTTCTCCCTGATGGAAACTGTTTACCTTCAGTGTTTTGTGCTTCTGATCATTTTAATAGACGTCAGCGTCACTAATTAATGACCTTCTATTAAAAGACTGGTTTACCAAGAGAGACGCTGGAGGACTTTCACCTGAAATGAGTTCATGAAGCCAGTCTGGTTATAAAAATGATAACAGGACATCAGAGCCAGAATTACTCTTTTAATACTTTTACTTTATACTTAAGTACATTTGAAGGTAAATACTTTAGTACTTTTACTCAAGGTGGAGGTCTTAAGGGAGGAACTTCTACATTTACTGGAGGAATATTTTACCTTGGGTGTCTCTACTTTAACTCAAGTACAAGATTTGTGTACTTCGTCCACCTCTGCATTGTCCTGATTGATAGATGAATTACAAAAACTCATCTATAATGACAAAACAAACACTTTTTTAATATATAAAGCATGTGGATGTGGTTTTGGAGATCACTTGCAGTCTGAAGGTTCTGCAGTACAGAGTGCTGCTGGCACACAAGTCGGCATAAACATACACAGGAAGAAGCTCATGAACACACATTTGCACAAGCAATTATTAATGTAGCTTTCAAAAGATTATTATTATTATATTATTTAAGATGTGTGTTTTCAGCTAATGATTAAATGCTTGATCAAAGCATAATCACTTAAAATAGAATGGAACGTATATCGTATGTGAAAATAATATCATCCTAATTGTTACCGTCCTAATTTTTTTATGCATATTTCTTTATCGCTAATACTTCATTAACGAATTATGAAAAAACCAGCGGGGCAAAATCATTCATGCCATATGTCACAGTATTAAGAGCGAAAAAGTACCAAGCTTCTCTCCGCAAGAGGCGTATCTCATGAGCCTCGCCTCTTGGCAACTGATTCACCATCTCCAAGCCTACGGAACACAAGGAACTGGCATCATGGCCTACTTTATTAAAGTATCTGGCCCCGGGAGATTTCTGGTCTTTATTTCTGTTTGCACATTTATGCTCACAAATTTGCGTTTTAATTATTATTTTGTTTTCCTCACATAGCCAAGACTGCACGGACAGACTACTAAAGAAAGGTCAGCAATTGTGATCCTGCCGCAAACTGAACTGAAAAAAATAACTGTTTTTAACCAAATGAGCTCGATTCAGGTGGTCCATTAGACTAGAGGCTCTTCTGTAACAAAAACGAGTATATCAGTTAACATCTGGGTCTATTTAGCCAATGTTTTGGAACATTTGCTGTAGGTGATTGCAAGCATCTGTGGCTTATTGCAGCAGTTGTCTCTGATGGCATCTCCTGGAAGTTGCATCACTGAACTGGTTGTTAGACATGTTCACTATATGTGGACAGTGGATACATAAGGTATTTGAATAGCCTCAGAATATGTGAACAGCAGTGCGCAATCCTGTTTTGTTATGTTATGGAACTACCTTTGACGTATGGCCTAGATGAGATCAGGCTGAGATCAACTCGGAGAGGCTGGACTTGACTTGGATCGGCATAATCCAGAAAGAAGAGGCGAGTCAAGCAAGAGTAGTGCTGAAGAGACGTGATTCAAAACTCCGGAGGCCACTGCAAACCAACCTTGACAGCAATTGACCTGATGCCTTAAAATGAAAAGGATAAAAGGAGCGAGGATCTGTGGAGAATATAACGCTCAACACCTGCTCCCGTTATCCACTGAGGGAAAAGAACACGTCTGAATCAGAAGAGGCTGAGAGACAGCCCTGTGCGTGACTTTGCCGCGTGAGGGATAAGTAAGCTTTAACCGTAGGGAACACAAGTTCTCTGTGGCTTTTTTCCCTTCTCTAAACTACTAATTAAAGGTCAAGCTTTTTACTGCTATTCTTTTTTTTTTTTCGAGCAAAAGTCACCGAAGGGTGAAGCAATTCCCACCATTATTTATTTACAAGTCATTTACATTTTTTTTTTTTTTTTTTTTGCTCTTGCCTTTTGTGTGCGTCTAATCAGGGCCTGTGCCACGTTAAATGTTGGCTGGAGATATGTAAAAACGTTACAGTCACTGAGTTGCAAAATGCATTTAGCATATGCCAAATTGTTTCAGGAGCAGAACACTCTCGCTCGCGGTTAAACGTATCACAGCATATGTATCCATATTCTTTATCGCAAATGCAGTTTTCCTTGGTTAGCTGGGGAAATGACATTCCTGGGACTGCACATTGACCTCCATGTACATAAACCCAGACATATTGTTCGCCTGGAGATTCAGTAGAAGTCTATTTCCCAATAGCTTTCCCTTGTAGCCGCCTTGTTTCTTATTTCAAGATTCGGATTAAACTTCATACAAACATGCAGAGCTTTTAAATGTAATTTGTCATGTAATGAATTACTCAGGGAGCAGTCGTGGGCTGGAGGTTGGGGAACCAGCCCTGTGACCGGAAGGTCGCCGGTTCGATCCCCTTGGCTGACAGTCCATGACTGAAGTGTCCTTGAGCAAGACACCTAACCCCCAATTGCTCCCCGCGCGCCGTGGATAGGGCTGCCCACTGCTCCGGGCAAGTGTGCTCACTGCCCCCTAGTTTGTGTGTTCACTAGTGTGCATGTATGTGGCTGTTTCGCTGCACGGATGGGTTAAATGCAGAGGACTAATTCCACAGTGTGCAAACACAGTGACAAATGGTTGTGAATTTTTGGGGGCAGTCGTGGGCTGGAGGTTAGGGAACTGGCCCTGTGACCGGAAGGTTGCCGGTTTGATCCCCAGTGCCGACAGTCCATGACTGAGGTGTCCTTGAGCAAGACACCTAACCCCCAACTGCTCCCAGGGTGCCGTGGATAGGGCTGCCGGGCAAGTGTGCTCACTGACCCCTAGTGTGTATATATTCACTAGTGTGTATGTGGTGTTTCACTTCACGGATGGGTTAAATGCGGAGTTGGAATTTCCCCCTTTGTGGGATTAAAAAAGTATCACTTAACTATCCAGTTCAGCCCCTTCTATTCTATTGTTTTTGGAGATGCGAATGCAGTTAATTGAATCCAGCTGCCACAACTAGCGTCATGCTAGAGCTAGCTTTCATTAGTTTCCAGTAATGTTAGCTTGTTTGCATGAATGATTAACAGTATGAAACGAAAGGCCACACTGATAAAACGGAGACCAGTTAGCAGGACACCTTTTACATGACGCTGCTAGTCTCCATTGCTTACTAGCAATATCAGCATTTTTGGGTGATATAGTCAGTGAAAGAGACACGTAGCTAGCATCACAGTCTCAATATTGAGCAAGCCGCTAATGGACACCAACTAGCGTGACGTCATTCGCATTAGTTTTCGTTTTTTTGACGAAAAACTTTTTTTATTCTTCTGAGCCATGCTGGTTCACACCCACTGGAACAAACGCATTTTCTGAATATTGTAGCAATAATACTGGCCAAAGTCTTTGTCTCTGAATAAACACGACCCACCAAAGCTAGTGGGGGGACCAGCTAACCTGATAGCATTTGCATAACTATGCTAGCTTTAATTTCTTACTAGCAGCGTTTTTAAGAGTACTATGTTCTCATTCACTGTGTGTACTCACTGAAACAAACGCTGCCATTCAGTACCACAGCCCTACTACTGACCCCATTATCTGTCCCTGAGAGAAAAGAGCCCCCCAATGCTAGTTGGTTTTATATATCATCTTAGCAATGTTAGCATTTTTGCTCAGAGGGATGAGCGGTTTCGATGGTGTGTGTGTGTGTGTGTGTGTGTGTGTGTGAGAATTTTTGGGTTAAATATTCTTTTGAAAGCTCCGAGTCAATTTATAACCTCCAGAAAACATGGAACGCTTGGAATACTGAACAAATCCTTCGTCCCTGGAGGAAAGAAGTCCACCAGCGCTAGTGGAGGCCAGCTACCATGACACAGTTTGCTTAGCACTGCTAGCTGTCACTGTTTCGTAGCAACGGTAGCATTTCTGAGTTAAATACATTCATCCAAAAACCACACCGCCTCTGGACAGCACAGCCTAGCTCTAATACTGACCAACCGATCTGCCCCTGAAGGAAAGTGGCCCATTAATACTAGTGTAGAACAATTAGCATAACATTGTGCTATCAGTCCCAGTAGCTGCATTTCTTACGGTGACAAAATGTAAAATGTTTCAGCTAAAATGCTTATGAGCTGCATTTCTTTTATCAGGTGTAAACATGATACGCTTATAGGAACACTTAGGGGGGAAATGCTGGCATTTTTAGGTATAGTATTCCTTTAAGAGCATCATGTTCACACCCGATGAAACACATGCAGCTTATCATTCTGACACTGACCAAATTCTTTGTCCCTGCAGGAACGAAGTCCACAATATAAAGAGTGAGGCTGCCATGAAGAGGCACAGCGAGGGAATTGAACATAAAGCACTACTGCCCATAGCCAAAATCTTTGCATTCACTTGATGATAAGCATTGCTTTCACTCCCATTCTGTGTGATGTTTTTTCCCCCCTTCGTTCATCTCCTGGGAAGGTGAGCGCTCGTCGATGTTCTTATTGTGCCTTGTCTGATAAGGCACAATAAGAAGGCGTGTGTGATGGAAGAAAAGGCGAGCGAACAGCGAGACGCCTCTCTCTGGAGAGCCGAGCCCTTTGGCGGCAGTCAAATTCCTTGACCTTATTTGTTAATATGTTCTATCAGGCTCCCTGTAGAGCTGTGGGATTAAGGCTGTATTAATCTCTTCAGTGCAGCTGAGCACTCGCTGCCTAGATTCCAGCATGAAGAGAAGCGGCTGCGCTCCAACTATTAATACAATGAAATAAAATGAATTCCTAAGTGAATATTAAAGGAAACGGTTCAGTTTTAGCTCACCACAACCTGTAACTATTGTGATTAAAGTGTGAGGGTAACATTTATTACATATATTACAGAAATAAAACTTCATAACTATGTTTTTCATTTTTTTAAAATCACAGCTGACATTTACAGTACTAATATTTTATGATATCCCAAAATTACACTATATGTCAAAAGGTTTGTTCATTGTTTTTAGAAATCAAGGGCAATATTCACTTGTTTTATACCTTCAACAGTCTCAAAATAGTACAGTATTCATACAATATTATGATCATACAATATAATTACATGAGGTAAGGTGCAAAAAATCATTATAAGTGATGTAGAAGCTATAATCAAAAAGGTTTAATTCACTTACATAGTTACCAAATATGTAAACTGTGAATTGTTTGATTTTCAAGCCATCATTCAGTAAACGTCAAACTATCTTTCTACTTCTTGTTAAACAGGCAGAGGTGGACGAAGTACACAAATCATGTACTTGAGTTAAAGTCGAGACACCCAAGGTAAAATATCACTCCAGTAGAAGTAGAAGTTCCTTACTCTAGACCTCAACTTGAGTAAAAGTACTAAAGTATTTGTCTTCAAATGTACTTAAGTATAAAGTAAAAGTACTAAAAGAGTAATTCTGGCTCTGATGTCCTGTTATCATTTTTATAACAAGACTCGCTTCATGAACTCATTTCAGGTGAAAGTCCTCCAGCGTCTCTCTTGGTAAACCAGTCTTTTAATAGAACGTCATTAATTAGTGACGCTGACGTCTATTAAAATGATCAGAAGCACAAAACACTGAAGGTAAACAGTTTCCATCAGGGAGAACCGAGTGGCTCTGAAATCACTTTTTACACACAAGCAAAGTTTCAGTTTCAGATTTATTTGTAACTTAGTTACAAGTTTAATAAAAACTTGCTTTCAACTCAGGATCACAAAACAAAAGTTTTCCTTTACTGTGTTGATCTGTAGGCCTGTGTTCATCAACATAGACTAGCTGAAACTAATTTACTATAAAATGAAAGTGTTTGTATGAATTCAGAAAAAAAGAAACGCACCAGTCACGACTGCATATGTGGACATATTTCTATATTGTCCTCTATTTACACAAAGGTTAGTTAGTTCATCATTTAGGTGGATGGACGTGCTCCCAAAGTTTTACGCTGCTGCGCTGTTGTTGAACCGCGTGCTGCACTGGGTAGGTATGACCAACAGGTCAAAACAAGCTCAAAACAAAGTGACCGCTGGGCCCTGATTGGTGCTCTGGCTTTACGCTTTTTCACTTTAACATGTTATGTTTTACGCACACATAAACCAAAAGAAACGACAGATTTCTCAAATGTAGCGGAGTAAAAAGTCAGATATTAGACTTTGAAATGTAGTGGAGTGAAAGGAAAAAGTCGCCCAAAATGGAAAAACTTAAGTAAAGTACAGATACACAAAAAAACTACTTAAGTACAGAAACTAATTACATTTACTTAGTTACTGTCCACCACTGTAAATAGGAGAGAGGAACTGGTTAGCATTAGCATAGCTAGCATGAAAACAGCTCTGCTCACCACAGAACATGTCTGATTCTGGCTAACTAAAGCAAGGAGACTAGACTAAATGATAGTGATTCAAATCTGAGGGACTACCATCGAGAAACTGGCACTGAAGAGGCAAAAGCTGAATAACCTGTGCTGTGGTGCCTGGATCTGATCAGCTCAGCAAGCATGCTACAGACTCAAACAGGACCACACACCACAGTACAGACGTGATTCTAAACGCTCTGCTGAAAAAGGTGTAGGGGATAAAAACTTAGCTCAGCAGGCCAAATGTGCCACACCGCAGCACAGGTTTGGTTCCTGCTAACAGATGGTAATATGCCACCCTATTAGAGGAATTCAGAGAGCGCAAATTTGAGTGACCGCTGTCAGAGTGACAGAAAGCCACATCAAATGTGATCATGTTTGTGTGCAGCTTTTACAAGAGCAAGCGATGCAAGCGAGTGTCAATGACAAAACCAAAATGCTCCTATTACATTATAATGAATGAAGCTGTCTACACCAGCTGCGGGTGTCAGGGTGCTATGTGATGCAATGTGATGTGCCGTTTTTGACAGTTGCCGGTTTCTATTTTTGATGTGCATGTAGCTCAGCCATTCAACCTCGAACCCCGCAATGGCAGCGAGTTTTTGCCTCTTGTTGTCCAAATCGCTGTTGGCTAATCGCTTGTGGGCATTTCTGAACCCAAGCTGACCACTGGTTGCCATGGTTTCACTGATGACAAGCACTGCGTTCCTGCTAAAAATAAAAATACTGAAGAGAAATAGCTTGTCTACAGAATTAAACCCAGCATAGAGCATCACTGTCTGAGCAGTTAGTCTGTGAGGAAAACTGTTTGGTCTTTGGGGTCGCTATCCTCTGAAAGCACCGCCATCATACCTCCATCTCTAGTAGGAGAAAATGTCTAGGCACTAAAAAAGGGAAACAGAGGTGGAGATAAAGCAGATACCTAATTTACAAGTTAAGCTTTGCTCAATGTTGTCGCATCGCCAACCTTCATGCGTCGAAGCGTGTGTGAGATTTCCAGCATAGACGTCTTGAAAGCGATGCGATACTACATTTGTACTATATTTGAACACTTACTAGCTGTAAGGAATTGGTGTTAGGCGATGCCATGCCACAATCGTGCTTGATTTTCCATGGCTTGATTTTTTTTCTTTCTATCAGCGCCACCAATCAGTCAGCTTCCACACCACCAATCAGTGAGTGCATTTACATGCACATAATAATACGGTAACTTAATAATCAGATAATGAGAAAACTCCAGGTGAACAGATTTCAGCTTTGCAACCAGCCAATAAACTTACATCATTCTAGTTCATAAATATTTAGAAATGAGCAGATCAGAGGGACAGTGAAGGTGGAGCAGTTTGGAGATAAAGCCAGAGAGGCCAGGTTGAGATGGTTTGGACATGTGTTGAGGAGGGATAGTGGATATATTGGGCAAAGAATGTTGGAGATGGAGCTGCCGGGTAGAAGGAGAAGAGGTAGACCTCAGAGAAGGTTTATGGATGTAGTGAAGGTGGACATGGAGATGGTTGGTGTGAAAGTAGAGGAGGAAGTGGATAGGGCAAGATGGAGGCAGATGATCCGCTGTGGCGACCCCTAAAGGGAGCAGCCGAAAGAAGAAGAAGAAGAAGATTCTATTTCATAAAGTCATTTTATTGTGAATTACACTTTGACTTTAATCCAGTGCTACACCGGCCCTCTAACCAAAATGCCAAATCTGTCATTGGACTTTAAGAAGCAGCTGTTATAATAAGTGAATGATGTCAAAGAGTTCATCCAAACAGCTGGGTGATATGTCTGCAGAAGTCTCAGACTTGTTAGGATGATCCTAATAACTACTCACCACCGCAAGCATTTTGAAAATAATTTGCTATTGACTTTTTGAACTGAGGGAATTATGGCATGATTAGAACCGTTTTGCCTGTGTTTTCACAGTTGTCATTCCAGAAAAATGTAATGCAGATAGTAGTGCAGTGTAGTTCTTTCCATGTCCAGTAAGAAGAGTAAAAAACAGGAGATTAGTTACAAGATAATCCACTTGGAAAGAGAAAGTAAAAGGAACATTTGGGGGGGGAAAGAACAGTTTCCAAAACTGTAGGTGGAAAGAAAATGGGACTTTGAACAGCTGAGGAAGACCTATCACCAAGAGATTAACAGTACACTCTTGCAAAAGATGGTTCTTCAAGGGCTCTTTAGTGAAGGCAATGGTTTGGTATAGAATCAGAAACACTCAAAGAGCCATTTGTCAAGCCAGAGTTTGTTTATACAGCGCTTTTTACAGCAGATTTTGCCACAAAGCAGCTTTACGGAAAATTCCACGGCCAAGCCACTACTAGCAAGCCAGGGTGAGAGGAAGAAACCTTGAGAGGAAGCAGGTCTTAAATACCCACCCTCTTCTGGTCGACACTAGATTGCAAACAATAACACAAGAGCAACAAGAAAACAGAATAAGATTTTACCGTGTACATAAAACATTAAACTAGCTATGATTTAACAGGAGCAGCATCATCAGGGGGGTCAGTTCATGCAGGTGAGGTTTACATGCTTAAAGGGTTCTTTGCATTGTGAAATGGTTCTTCAGATCGATGGAGAATGTGTTGTATATGCTTCTATATAAAGGATTTTTAAAAATGGTTCTACACAGCACCAAATAGGGTTCTGTTATTGATGGACAATGTCAAGCTTGTAACAACAGATGAACAAATTCTCCATCAATATGAAGAACCATTTGCAAAGAACCCTTACTAAAGAACCCTGGAAGAAGCACCTTTTAATCAGTGTATGTCATCTCTGAGACAGAGGAACGCTCGCAGATCTGAAAAAAATCCACAGGTGTTTCTGTTCACCCTTCCACGGTGAGATGACAGCTCAACAATATGAGTCTGAAAGGATGTGAAGCTGTCAAGATCTTAATGAGAAAAAGAAAGGGGCATAAAAAGAAGAACCTCTGCCCCAGAACACTGAAACTAGGTCTCTGAAACGTAGAGTAAGATGAATCTTTCGTAGCTGGCATTATTTGGATCGTAAGAAGCAAAAAGTGCAACCAATTCTTTTTTCTTTTTTACCCAATTTTGTCCCCAATTTAATCGTCTCCAATTCCACCTGCTAGTTAGGACTCCCCCAATCGCATGATACTACTGACACTAGGAGTGTGAGGGCTAACACAGGGACCTCCGCGACTTGTGAAGCCAGCTACCGCATCTTCTCACGATGTCATTGGACAGTTGGATGCGCTCGGAAGAAAGCGCCAACCGCCAGTTCTGTTACGTCACCTAACAGACGCCTGCACTGACTAGCACTGCATTGAGTGATGGGGGGAGAAAGGGGCCCTTCCTACCCACCCAGAGAGAGTGAGGCCATTTGTGCTCTCTTGAACTCCCAAGTCCAATTTCTAAGACTGAACTTTGGAGGTGTGGAAAAATATCCCTGGAGATTTCTTTGGGGGAAAAAAAAAAAATATATATATATATATATATATATATATATATATATATATATATATAAATAAATAAAAATAAAAACCACGCTTAAAAGTTTAAAATTATATTTAGTTATTGAGGATTTTCTGTCAAATCTGTACCCTGACAAAATGAATAACTTGTATTCTGACTAGGAAATAAAGCAGATGAAGCGTGATCTCTGCCTTTTGTATAGTACTGTATATTGGACTCCTGTGGTTTAGCTTAAATAAAATGAGTATTTGAAAATAACATCATAAAAATGAAACAAAACAGCTGTGTTTTCGCAAAGCAAGCGAATGGAGCAGGCGCGAGAGAACTACTGAGAGCTGCAGTAGAGCAACGTCATTCACACAAGAAAGGAAGTGAAGGAAGCTGTGATTCAAATGCACAGAAGACTTCACAGCTGCTATACAGGGCTGAAAGCTATTAAGAGCAAGGTGGTCCCAAAACACACACAGGATCGCGGCAGCTGTTGCAATATTGCACATCGATAGCAAGGAACTAGAGGAAATTTTACTTATCACTTAAGTGGGGTGTGGTAGCCCCTGTGAATAAGCTTAGGGTGAATAGGTTGGTATGTTCCATTTCTAGAAGATAATGAGCTTTCTCTCTCAGGCTGGGCCACCAGCGAAGAGCTTTCTCTACAGCTTTTTCGGGTACGGAGCTCTAGAGCAGTTGGCGTGGATGTGCAGCTCAAGCAAAAAAAAACATTTGATCTGTGTAGAACCTTTTCATCGTGTGAAGTAGCGTGCTTTTATTTATTATATATAGGGGCAGTCATGGGCTGGAGGTTAGGGATCCAGCCTCGTGACCGGAAGGTCGCCGGTTCAATCCCCAGAGCCGACAGCACATGACTGAGCTGTCCTTGAGCAAGACACCTAACCCCCAACTGCTCCCCGGGCGCTGCGGATTGGGCTGCCCACTGCTCTGGGCAAGTGTGCTCAATAATTGGTGACAATAACTTGGATAATATGCGCCCATCTTTCTGAAGCATGACCTTCTAACTGAGTTGGGGTGGTTTGCGTCGGCCTTGCTGTATAAACATCTTGTCATATCACATGGAAGACATCTTTAAATCTAGCCCCTAATTCCAGTCTGTACATTTACATTTACGGCATTTGGCTGACGCTCTTACCCAGAGCAACTTCATTTTTATACAGGTAGGTGAAGGTGGTGTTAGGAGTCTTGCCCAAGGACCCTTATTGGTATAGTTTACCCAGGTGGGGATTGAACCCCAGTCTACAGTGTAGAAGGCAGAGGTGTTAACCACTACACTATCCAACCACAGTCTGCATTTTGCATTCACTGTTAAGTATGAATCTAAGTGGCCAATCACATCAGCAGCTCAGTTATTCTGTAATCAATAAGCTATGAAATGCTGTGTGTTACAGTCACTTTCCTATGACATAAGGCAGAGTACAGTCACTACAGTTCACAGCCTCGAGTGGATCACTACTTTTACAAAACGTTTAAAACTTGCTGCTGTAATACATAATTCAATGTGTCCTGTGATATCTGTGTATATTGAGTATTTTATAATCGCCTCTAACATCCATGTCTTGTTTTGAAACCAAAACTATCAATTCTATGCTTACCAGTGGAGGACCCTCAGGGCAATACAGGCATTCTGAGAAATCCTAAAGACTCCCGTGAAAGAAAAAAAGGTCTTAAATTGTATTCATTTTTATTTAAAGCTATCATAATGCTTGCTGTTTTTCAACTTTGCAGGTATATTGGTAATATCCTAATTTCATTTTTAGGTTGTGAAGGTCACAGCCAATGGAAAGTTACTGGAATTTTATTCCCTTTGGTATCTACACAGATACAGCCAAACAAATTCTCTGATTGATTAGGACTCGAGAAGCTGGACTGAAGGCCTTACAGGTTGGATGAACTGCCAGCATAATCAGAAACTGACAACAGCATCAACCGACCACATTTTGACTTACAACGTGCAGGGCTGACTTTATGAGGGGAAAAAAGGCCTTCTGGAAGTTCTAGACACATCGCTGACTATAAATGTGACTGTCAGTCTAACCAGGTTCCAAGCAGTCATTAGAATAGAGCAATAGCAAAAATCTGCCAATGTGAACACAGCCTAGAAGGGTTCCTCACACTCGCACATCTCATTCACATCAGACCTCGACAAGATTCTTCAAAAGTGGTTCCTCTCCAACCACTCTAAGGAACCCTTTTGGCACCTTTCTTTTTAGCAGTGTTGTGTAAGTCAGAATTTATTTGATTGATTTCATTTCCATCTCCAGCTGTCAGGATTTCTCCACTGCTGGTAGACTCGTACAACCGTATGCTTTGATACACCTGCAAATTCAGCTACTTCACACTATGGCTTTTGACACATGCAAATGCATTCCTTTTCGCCAATCATTATCATCTGCTTTGTGACTCATTTTCCACACATGGAAAGAGACACTCACTGCACTGTACCACCTCTTCTCAATCAATGAATTCCGTCAAACACCCCACAGGAATTTATAGGCCAATCATCCTTACTCAGTGTCATCTACAGGAGCCTGAAGTTAGTACTACCTTAAACTTTGGTGACTACGTTGTTATATATATAAATTTGTAAGCCTCAACAAATATTAAAAACAAAAGACCATTTTTTCCTTTTTTACAGCTTCCATAATTCAGAAGTCTTCTTTTCATTTCTTCTTATCAGGAAGCTTTTGTGTAAATCTCTGTTAAATACATTTCTCTGCATTTCTTGTGACTCTGACAAATAAAAACCTGTGGAAATTAAAAGGGTGACTTCTGCACAGCCCCGTATGAAAGGATAGGCCAAATGCTGAATCCTCCTACACTGACATACTTGTGCAGGCTGTCATCTTTATGCAGTTATCCACAAGAATCCTACCAGCATGTAAAACAAATTGAAGCTCAAATGAAAATAATGCGAAATTAACAGTGAGAGCGAAAGCCGAGCCGGTTGTAATCCTGACAGAAAAGCCTCCATTTACGTGTTTTCAGTCAAAAACTCAGCAGGAGTCCTTCATTTTCACAATGCTATTGATTCTCCAGCATGCAGAGAAATCACTCACGCAGTAAAAGAGAAACTCAATGCAAAAAACTGTGATTAGTGGAGCTAAAGAGTTGGCTTCTTATTAAATAATATCCATCAAAATCTGATTCAAGCAGAGATGGAGAAAGAACATGCCAAAGACAAACGGAGAGGAAAAAGCTGTTTTCAGCTCACATTCTGAAATACCGAGAGGCAATTATGGAGGATAATGACATAGGTGGATAAAATCATGTCGCAGCCAACTATGTTCAGCGCCTGTGACACAATGAGGATTCATGCACTCCTAGAATGTTATCAGCTAATGCAGTTCTCTGTTTACATGCTCAGCCTCTGGCGTGACCTGCTGGACATGAGTGGTCAGCCAGGTTTACCTGCTTTTCCACGGTAAATGAGAAATCTGCAGAATTAATGATCGTTTTTTGTTTCACTGATTGGCAGAAAAGCTTTATTTCTTTACATTATTTTCAGCTTACAATTACAGCTACTTATCAGGGATTTTCTTTTTAAACCACAGAAGGATTTTTCCATTACTGCTAGTGGAAGTGTTCCTGCTCTTGTATTGCTTCACACTGGTTTGCATAAGATAACAAGCACAGTGCAGGCTTGAAGAGGCTGAAAAGTTGAAGTGTTTGGATCATCACCCGTCAGCATCTTCGCCTTTCCAGATATTTTTTTTCAGAAAGTAAAATTCAGAAAGTAAGATCATATTTGGGGCACCAAAAACAAAATGTTAAAAGAGCAAATACTGTTGAACCAAAACCTCGCATCTCCACAAAGGTAGTGTAACGGGGAGCGAGGAGGCGGATGCATGCGCAGAGATAAGCGAGATTTATTAAGGGCAAATCCAAAATCAGGGACATAACGGGGCAAAGTCAGATGGCCAACTTGGAGAGATTGTGGGACAGACATGACGAACACTACATCCAAACACAGTACAAAGACCAAACACTTTCAACAGACCAATCAAACAGGCTTACACAGCACGTCCAACACAAGCCAAACAGTACTAATCAAAGACCAGCACTAGACTAACGAAAACACAGGGCTTAAATACAAGAGGGCTAACGAGGGTTCACAAGACACAGGTGGAAACACTGGTGAGAATAATTAGGGGAGGAGTCACCAAAACAAGGGGCCGGACTAGGAAACCAAAACAAATGCACATGGAAGACCACAACAAAAAGCACATGGAGTGGGAGGAGCCAATCGTGACAGGTAGTTTTACAGGACAAGAGAAAACACTCTTAACTTTTAACCCTCTACTGCATGAATTATTACTCAAACATGATCAAAATGTTTTAATATGTTTTTAATGGTTTAAAAATTGGAAATCATTGAAAAAAACTTCAGTTGAAATTATATTTATTTTTAAAAGTTTTGTAAATTGTTGCCATATGGCAATCCTACCATAGCACCATAAAAAAGCAACATAAAAATAAAATTTTCTCTAAAACATCTTTTTACTAAAAAACAAGACCAAACAAATCCAACTTGTACTTAATGAAATGTACAACCCGATATTCACACATATTGTAAATTAATACATTTTTATTTGGTATTTGGAATATATGGTACTAACAAGATCTAAAATAAGAATTCCGGGTCATGTGATGACAAAGTATTTGTCCTTTCAAAGTAAAAGACCCCTTTTCTGCAAGTAAATAGGAATACACAGATTTCATATTACTGCTTTTTAGTAAATTGGCAACACCATGCTGTAGAGGGTTAATTGAAGGAAATGGAGAAATATTTTTACCAAGCAATTTAGGACCATTTCTGTCAGTCCATTCATCATGAAATGGTGAATACACAACATAAACAACAACTACCTTTAAAAAAGGTTTTGTCCCAACAGTGTATATGAATTTATACAACAGTTAGTTCCTGCCATGTAAGCTGATTGGTTGAGAGGCGTTCTAATCGTGCTGTTATTTCACCACAACATCACAGTTGTTTTTCACAAACACTGTATCACTCCGCTAAGACGCCATGGCTAAGCAATTGGTCACTTGGTCTTTGTCAGGAGCTGGGGAATGAACTGCTGTCTGTTCCTGCCTTCAGGTCGTGTCTGCAACCAAATCACACACACACATACATATATATATATATATATGCATGTGTGTGTGTGTGTGTGTGTGTGTGTGTGTATATGCACACTATATTTCCAAAAGTATTCGGTCGTCTGCCTTCACACTCATATGAAATCGATCCCATTCTTAATCCATAGGGTTTAATATGATGTCAGTCCACCCTTTGCAGCTATAGCAGCGTCAACTCTTCTGGGAAGGCTTTCCACAAGGGTTAGGAGTGTGTTTATGGGAATTTTTGACCGTTCTTCCAGAAGCGCATTTGTGAGGTCAGACATTGAAGTTGGACGAATAGGCCTGGCTCACAGTCTCCGCTCTAATTCATCCCAAAGGTGTTCTATGGGGTTGAGGTCAGGACTCTGTGCAGGCCAGTCAAGTTCTTCCACACCAAACTGGCTCATCCGTGTCTTTATGGATCTCGCTTTATGCACTGGTGCTCAGTCATGCTGGAACAGGAAGGGGCCGTCCCCAAACTGTTCCCACAGAGTTGGGAGCATGAAATTGTCCAAAATCTCTTGGTGCTGAAGCATTAAGAGTTCCTTTCACTGGAACTAAGGGGCCGAACCCAACTCCTGAAAAACAACCCCACACCATGATTCCCCCTCCACCAAACTTTACACTTGGCACAATGCAGTTAGATAAGTACGGTTCTCCTGGCAAGCACCAAACCCAGACTCATCCATCAGATTGCCAGACAGAGAAGAGTGATTCGTCACTCCAGAGAACACGTCTCCACTGCTGTAGAGTCCAGTGGCGGCGCTTTACACCGCTGCATTCAACACTTTGTATTGCGTTTGGTGATGTAAGGCTTGGATGCAGCTGCTCAGCCATGGAAACCCATTCCATGAAGATCTCTATGCTATTCTTGATCTGAAGGCCACATGAAGTTTGGAGGTCTGTAGTGATTGACATTGGTGACCTCTGCGCACTATGCCCCTCAGCATCCGCTGACCCCGCTCTGTCATTTTACGTGGCCGACCACTTCATGGCTGAGTTGCTGTCATTCCCAATCGCTTCCACTTTGTTATAATCCCACTGACAGTTGACTGTGGAATATTTAGTAGTGAGGAATTTTCACAACAAATCCATGTTGCACAGGTGGCGTCCGATCACAGTACCACGCTGGAATTCTCTGAGCTCCTGAGAGCCCCATTCTTTCACTAATGTCTGTAGAAGCAGTCTGCAGGCCTAGGGGCTCGGCTTTATACAGCTGTGGCCACAGAAGTGACTGGAACACCTGAATTCAATGATTTGGATGGATGAGTGAAAACTTTTGGAAATATAGTAGAACGTGCCATGTTTTATTTTACATTTATTTATTTTTAACTATGTTAAATATAGGCAAGGTTAATTACTCCAGCAAAAAAACAATTAGCAACTGTTCTCTGTACAGTATATGCACTTTCACTTAAATCAACAAATCATCACGTAATGTGACCAGGGGCACTTTTGCATATGATCATGTGACATCTAGTTTCATTCATTCTAAAGAGGATAAAGAGATGATGATAAATTCTGGCATATAAACCCACAAATACATAATTAAATGTCCCTCAGGAACAAAAAGTACCTCAGGATAAAAAATAAAATCCACAAATCTTGCAGGATGTGCCCCTTTCAGGCTGTTTTTTCTGTGCTGCTACAAATCTTCATGTTAATAATCTCTCTCACCCTGCTATTCCCAGGTGATTCCCAGTGCTCCCACAAGCTAATTGATTTTTATATGAGCATTAATTTGATTAGCTTTGCTGTTAGCCTTTGGAATGATGTTATGCTCAAACATTCATTTCCAAGACTTCATGGTGACTTGGATGCTCGTAGCCACAGCCTAAAGGCTTTCCTCAACAAATCTACACAATCTGCTGAATTAATTTGCTCTCTCAGAGGCTCAGATAATGCATTTTTCACTGATTATCCTCAAACCCAGTTTCAGTGTGACTGGTAATAATGTGCACATACACAGATGCTTATCTAAAGCCAAATCAGTGGAACTTAGTAGAACAAACAAGGTCTTTACTTGCGGAGAGGCAGTGGTCTATTGGCTCAAACATGAGGCAAAAAGTCTTTGTTTTAATGCAGCGCTGCAGCACAACTGAGTTCATTCCAAATCATAAAGTTCACTGTCCATACTGACTAAAACACCACCCCAAAAACAAGATAGCGTGAAATAGCCACTCAATACAGTTGTCTGAGCATGTTTTAGCAGGCGGAGCAGGTCTTCCACTTGGTAGAACCTCTGATTTTCTTTTACTTCCTATGGCATAGATATGGGAAGGATATGCCAGAGACTCAAGGTCGTGCTATAATACAGCCTGGATCAGTGGACAGAGTTTTCGGACACAATCATGATGACCTCTTATCTTACAAAAGCTGAGCCGATAATGATGCCACTTGACAAGGCTTTAATCCACTATGGATCTGCAGTGTTCGCGCTATATACAGTCTGACTGTAATAACTGTGGAGTGATTTTAATCCGGTATGAATCTGCAGTGTTTGTGCTATATACAGTCTGACTGTAATAACTGTGGAGTGATTTTAATCCACTATGGATCTGCAGTGTTCGCGCTATATACAGTCTGACTGTAATAACTGTGGAGTGATTTTAATCCAGTATGAATCTGCAGTGTTTGTGCTATATACAGTCTGACTGTAATAACTGTGGAGTGATTTTAATCCAGTATGAATCTGCAGTGTTTGTGCTATATACAGTCTGACTGTAATAACTGTGGAGTGATTTTAATCCGGTATGAATCTGCAGTGTTTGTGCTATATACAGTCTGCCTGTAATAACTGTGGAGTGATTTTAATCCACTATGGATCTGCAGTGTTTGTGCTATATACAGTCTGCCTGTAATAACTGTGGAGTGATTTTAATCCACTATGGATCTGCAGTGTTCGCGCTATATACAGTCTGCCTGTAATAACTGTGGAGTGATTTTAATCCGGTATGAATCTGCAGTGTTTGTGCTATATACAGTCTGACTGTAATAACTGTGGAGTGATTTTAATCCAGTATGAATCTGCAGTGTTTGTGCTATATACAGTCTGACTGTAATAACTGTGGAGTGATTTTAATCCGGTATGAATCTGCAGTGTTTGTGCTATATACAGTCTGACTGTAATAACTGTGGAGTGATTTTAATCCGGTATGAATCTGCAGTGTTTGTGCTATATACAGTCTGACTGTAATAACTGTGGAGTGATTTTAATCCAGTATGAATCTGCAGTGTTTGTGCTATATACAGTCTGCCTGTAATAACTGTGGAGTGATTTTAATCCAGTATGAATCTGCAGTGTTTGTGCTATATACAGTCTGCCTGTAATAACTGTGGAGTGATTTTAATCCAGTATGAATCTGCAGTGTTTGTGCTATATACAGTCTGACTGTAATAACTGTGGAGTGATTTTAATCCGGTATGAATCTGCAGTGTTTGTGCTATATACAGTCTGACTGTAATAACTGTGGAGTGATTTTAATCCGGTATGAATCTGCAGTGTTTGTGCTATATACAGTCTGCCTGTAATAACTGTGGAGTGATTTTAATCCGGTATGAATCTGCAGTGTTTGTGCTATATACAGTCTGACTGTAATAACTGTGGAGTGATTTTAATCCAGTATGAATCTGCAGTGTTTGTGCTATATACAGTCTGACTGTAATAACTGTGGAGTGATTTTAATCCAGTATGAATCTGCAGTGTTTGTGCTATATACAGTCTGACTGTAATAACTGTGGAGTGATTTTAATCCGGTATGAATCTGCAGTGTTTGTGCTATATACAGTCTGACTGTAATAACTGTGGAGTGATTTTAATCCAGTATGAATCTGCAGTGTTTGTGCTATATACAGTCTGACTGTAATAACTGTGGAGTGATTTTAATCCGGTATGAATCTGCAGTGTTTGTGCTATATACAGTCTGCCTGTAATAACTGTGGAGTGATTTTAATCCAGTATGAATCTGCAGTGTTTGTGCTATATACAGTCTGACTGTAATAACTGTGGAGTGATTTTAATCCAGTATGAATCTGCAGTGTTTGTGCTATATACAGTCTGACTGTAATAACTGTGGAGTGATTTTAATCCGGTATGAATCTGCAGTGTTTGTGCTATATACAGTCTGCCTGTAATAACTGTGGAGTGATTTTAATTAGGTATGAATCTGCAGTGTTTGTGCTATATACAGTCTGACTGTAATAACTGTGGAGTGATTTTAATCCGGTATGAATCTGCAGTGTTCGCGCTATATACAGTCTGACTGTAATAACTGTGGAGTGATTTTAATCCGGTATGAATCTGCAGTGTTCGCGCTATATACAGTCTGACTGTAATAACTGTGGAGTGATTTTAATCCAGTATGAATCTGCAGTGTTTGTGCTATATACAGTCTGACTGTAATAACTGTGGAGTGATTTTAATCCGGTATGAATCTGCAGTGTTTGTGCTATATACAGTCTGCCTGTAATAACTGTGGAGTGATTTTAATCCAGTATGAATCTGCAGTGTTTGTGCTATATACAGTCTGACTGTAATAACTGTGGAGTGATTTTAATCCAGTATGAATCTGCAGTGTTTGTGCTATATACAGTCTGACTGTAATAACTGTGGAGTGATTTTAATCCGGTATGAATCTGCAGTGTTTGTGCTATATACAGTCTGCCTGTAATAACTGTGGAGTGATTTTAATCCAGTATGAATCTGCAGTGTTTGTGCTATATACAGTCTGACTGTAATAACTGTGGAGTGATTTTAATCCGGTATGAATCTGCAGTGTTTGTGCTATATACAGTCTGACTGTAATAACTGTGGAGTGATTTTAATCCGGTATGAATCTGCAGTGTTTGTGCTATATACAGTCTGCCTGTAATAACTGTGGAGTGATTTTAATCCGGTATGAATCTGCAGTGTTCGTGCTATATCAAATCAAATCAAATCAAATTTATTTGTATAGCGCTTTTTACAACGGATGTTGTCACAAAGCAGCTTTACAGGATTTCAGAAAAGACAAAGTTTCCACAGGACTGAAAGAATGTACAGAATGTACAGAAACCCCCCAGTGGGCAAGCCAGGGGCAACAGTGGCAAGGAAAAACTCCCTCAGAACTGAGGAAGAAACCTTGGGAGGAACCAGGCTCACCAGGGGGGACCCATCCTCCTCTGGTCAAACTACCTACAAGTGATTATACTACTAATATTAACAGCAGTAATATTGATATTAGGAATATCTAGGAGTCTATGAGAACATCAGGGTAGGGTGGGCAGCTCATCCAAGGTGGATGGTGGTAGGCGTGGGCAGCTGGTCTGAAGTGGGTAGCAGGGGGGCTCGGCAGTCAGTCGTCCTTCAGTGTCCAGCCGGACATGTGGGCAGTTGTATACTCGGAAAAAAAGCAGGTAAATGGGATTAGTTTTGTTCTATCCGTTTGTATATAAACAGGGAATGTGAACATTTCCAGAGTGTGGCTGACGACTCCGGCAGATCTGACTATGACAGCTTAACTAAAAGGAGAGAACCGGAAGGACACACAGACACGGCAGCACTCTGAAACAGTTCGGCATCCCTCCACTCCACCGTCCACAAACTTGAGTGACCGCGTGCGAGCAGCGGGACGACAGCACCAGCGTCTCAGTTTACTATAATTCCCTGTGTCCATGGACCCCTGGATCTACTGCCTTTATCTAGGGGGGAACATTACCTACCAAAAGCTAAACTGAACAAGTGTGTTTTCAGCCTAGTCTTAAAGATTGAGACTGTGTCTGAGTCCCGAACAGTTTCTGGAAGATCATTCCAGAGTTTGGGGGCTTTATAAGGAAAAGCTCTTCCCCCAGCTGAAACCTTCTGAATTCTAGGAACTATTAATAAGCCAGCGCTCTGGGATCTGAGTGGTCGTGATGGCTCATAATGAGAAATAAGGTCTTGCAGGTATTCAGGAGCAAGACCATGTAGGGCTTTATAAGTCAGTAAAAGGATTTTATAATCAATACGGAATTTAACAGGCAGCCAATGAAGTGATGATAGCGCTGGACTGATATGATCAGATGTTCTAGTTTTAGTGAGGACCCTGGCTGCGGCGTTTTGGACTAGTTGGAGTTTGTTTAAATTCCTGCTCGTGCATCCTGACAGTAGTGCGTTACAGTAGTCTAGCCTAGAAGTAATAAAGGCGTGTACTAGTGTTTCTGCATCACGCAGGGACAGGGCATTTCTGATCTTGGCGATGTTGCGAAGATGTAGAAAAGCTGTCCTAGTGATGCTGCCTATGTGTTGATCGAATGATAAATCTGAATCTATTATAACGCCGAGATTTTTTGCTGCTGAGCCAGGTGTGGCTGGAAAGTCGGCGAGATTTAAGATTAAATCTGGTGATTTACTTCTTGCTAATTTTGGACCCAGAAGGAGAACCTCTGTTTTGTTACTGTTTAATAGGAGGAAGTTGCGTGACATCCAGCCTTTCACGTCTTTTACACAGTCCTCCATTTTCTTTAACCTGTGTTGGTCATCAGGCTTGGCTGATATGTACAGTTGAGTATCGTCTGCATAACAATGAAAGTTTACGCCATGATTACTTATAACTGTGCCTAACGGTAACATGTATAGTGTAAATAGTAATGGTCCTAATATAGAGCCCTGCGGAACTCCAAATCTCACTTTTGAATAATTGGAAGATAAATTGTTTACCCTAACAAACTGATAACGTTCTGATAGGTAAGATCTGAACCATGATAGGGTCGTCCCTGTGACTCCAACCATGTTTTCTAACCTTTCTAGGAGAATATTGTGGTCTATTGTATCGAAAGCCGCGCTGAGGTCAAGTAGCACTAAGAGAGATATGTAACCTTGATCAGAGGCAAGAAGAAGATCATTAGTTATCTTAACTAGAGCCGTCTCAGTGCTATGGTGTGGCCTGAATCCAGACTGGAATTATACTATATACAGTATGCCTGTAATAACTGTGGAGTGATTTTAATCCAGTATGAATCTGCAGTGTTTGTGCTATATACAGTCTGACTGTAATAACTGTGGAGTGATTTTAATTAGGTATGAATCTGCAGTGTTCGCGCTATATACAGTCTGCCTGTAATAACTGTGGAGTGATTTTAATCCGGTATGAATCTGCAGTGTTTGTGCTATATACAGTCTGACTGTAATAACTGTGGAGTGATTTTAATCCAGTATGAATCTGCAGTGTTTGTGCTATATACAGTCTGCCTGTAATAACTGTGGAGTGATTTTAATCCAGTATGAATCTGCAGTGTTTGTGCTATATACAGTCTGACTGTAATAACTGTGGAGTGATTTTAATCCGGTATGAATCTGCAGTGTTTGTGCTATATACAGTCTGCCTGTAATAACTGTGGAGTGATTTTAATCCAGTATGAATCTGCAGTGTTTGTGCTATATACAGTCTGCCTGTAATAACTGTGGAGTGATTTTAATCCACTATGGATCTGCAGTGTTTGTGCTATATACAGTCTGACTGTAATAACTGTGGAGTGATTTTAATCCACTATGGATCTGCAGTGTTCGCGCTATATACAGTCTGCCTGTAATAACTGTGGAGTGATTTTAATCCAGTATGAATCTGCAGTGTTTGTGCTATATACAGTCTGCCTGTAATAACTGTGGAGTGATTTTAATCCGGTATGAATCTGCAGTGTTCGCGCTATATACAGTCTGACTGTAATAACTGTGGAGTGATTTTAATCCGGTATGAATCTGCAGTGTTTGTGCTATATACAGTCTGACTGTAATAACTGTGGAGTGATTTTAATCCGGTATGAATCTGCAGTGTTTGTGCTATATACAGTCTGACTGTAATAACTGTGGAGTGATTTTAATCCGGTATGAATCTGCAGTGTTTGTGCTATATACAGTCTGACTGTAATAACTGTGGAGTGATTTTAATCCAGTATGAATCTGCAGTGTTTGTGCTATATACAGTATGCCTGTAATAACTGTGGAGTGATTTTAATCCAGTATGAATCTGCAGTGTTTGTGCTATATACAGTCTGCCTGTAATAACTGTGGAGTGATTTTAATCCAGTATGAATCTGCAGTGTTTGTGCTATATACAGTCTGCCTGTAATAACTGTGGAGTGATTTTAATCCACTATGGATCTGCAGTGTTTGTGCTATATACAGTCTGACTGTAATAACTGTGGAGTGATTTTAATCCACTATGGATCTGCAGTGTTCGCGCTATATACAGTCTGCCTGTAATAACTGTGGAGTGATTTTAATCCACTATGGATCTGCAGTGTTCGCGCTATATACAGTCTGCCTGTAATAACTGTGGAGTGATTTTAATCCGGTATGAATCTGCAGTGTTCGCGCTATATACAGTCTGCCTGTAATAACTGTGGAGTGATTTTAATCCGGTATGAATCTGCAGTGTTCGCGCTATATACAGTCTGACTGTAATAACTGTGGAGTGATTTTAATCCGGTATGAATCTGCAGTGTTTGTGCTATATACAGTCTGCCTGTAATAACTGTGGAGTGATTTTAATCCGGTATGAATCTGCAGTGTTTGTGCTATATACAGTCTGACTGTAATAACTGTGGAGTGATTTTAATCCGGTATGAATCTGCAGTGTTTGTGCTATATACAGTCTGCCTGTAATAACTGTGGAGTGATTTTAATCCAGTATGAATCTGCAGTGTTCGCGCTATATACAGTCTGCCTGTAATAACTGTGGAGTGATTTTAATTCGGTATGAATCTGCAGTGTTTGTGCTATATACAGTCTGCCTGTAATAACTGTGGAGTGATTTTAATCCGGTATGAATCTGCAGTGTTCGCGCTATATACAGTCTGCCTGTAATAACTGTGGAGTGATTTTAATCCAGTATGAATCTGCAGTGTTCGCGCTATATACAGTCTGCCTGTAATAACTGTGGAGTGATTTTAATCCGGTATGAATCTGCAGTGTTTGTGCTATATACAGTCTGACTGTAATAACTGTGGAGTGATTTTAATCCACTATGGATCTGCAGTGTTTGTGCTATATACAGTCTGACTGTAATAACTGTGGAGTGATTTTAATCCACTATGGATCTGCAGTGTTCGCGCTATATACAGTCTGCCTGTAATAACTGTGGAGTGATTTTAATCCAGTATGAATCTGCAGTGTTTGTGCTATATACAGTCTGCCTGTAATAACTGTGGAGTGATTTTAATCCGGTATGAATCTGCAGTGTTCGCGCTATATACAGTCTGACTGTAATAACTGTGGAGTGATTTTAATCCGGTATGAATCTGCAGTGTTTGTGCTATATACAGTCTGACTGTAATAACTGTGGAGTGATTTTAATCCAGTATGAATCTGCAGCGTTTGTGCTATATACAGTCTGACTGTAATAACTGTGGAGTGATTTTAATCCAGTATGAATCTGCAGCGTTTGTGCTATATACAGTCTGACTGTAATAACTGTGGAGTGATTTTAATCCAGTATGAATCTGCAGTGTTTGTGCTATATACAGTCTGCCTGTAATAACTGTGGAGTGATTTTAATCCAGTATGAATCTGCAGTGTTTGTGCTATATACAGTATGCCTGTAATAACTGTGGAGTGATTTTAATCCAGTATGAATCTGCAGTGTTTGTGCTATATACAGTCTGCCTGTAATAACTGTGGAGTGATTTTAATCCAGTATGAATCTGCAGTGTTTGTGCTATATACAGTCTGCCTGTAATAACTGTGGAGTGATTTTAATCCGGTATGAATCTGCAGTGTTCGCGCTATATACAGTCTGACTGTAATAACTGTGGAGTGATTTTAATCCGGTATGAATCTGCAGTGTTTGTGCTATATACAGTCTGACTGTAATAACTGTGGAGTGATTTTAATCCAGTATGAATCTGCAGTGTTTGTGCTATATACAGTATGCCTGTAATAACTGTGGAGTGATTTTAATCCAGTATGAATCTGCAGTGTTTGTGCTATATACAGTCTGCCTGTAATAACTGTGGAGTGATTTTAATCCAGTATGAATCTGCAGTGTTTGTGCTATATACAGTCTGACTGTAATAACTGTGGAGTGATTTTAATCCGGTATGAATCTGCAGTGTTTGTGCTATATACAGTCTGCCTGTAATAACTGTGGAGTGATTTTAATCCGGTATGAATCTGCAGTGTGTGCAGTTTTACCAGTCTAATGATAGTAAATAAAGGTAAGCTACATGTCTTGGAAGCAACTGTAACAATATTAAAACAAGAAGATGCTATACATCACTAGATCACTAGAATTTCGCCTTTCTTCAGTCTAGCGGGAGTTTTCTTCGTCTGATGAAGTGAATGCCTCTCATATTAGTAAACAGCGTATCTCATATTAGTATGTCAAGGGCAACTCCATCAAAAACACTGCATTTCTGTACTTACATTGGCTGTGATTCAGGTCTTTCACTTCATACACTCCCAAACGAAATTGAAACTGGCTGAAACCTTGTGTCCACATGAAATTCTGCTTGTGTAGGTTCATGCCAATTTTCTCTTCTTCAGTGAGACACATAAAAACACATAGGTGCTATTGGTGCCCCCTTGTGGAGAATCTTTAGCCTTTATTTCCCACCCATTCGGTTTCTCACATGTCTGGGCCATGAAGGCATCAGTGCTAAATTCAGCCAACAACCTGAGCGGCTGACCCTGGCCTGCCAGTTTAAAATCAAAAAAGCGAAGTGGATGAGTGAAGTAAGGAACAATCACAGGGGAGTGCAGGTTAAAATCTTTTAAACGGGAACTTTGAGAAGCCAAATGTGAGTTCTGACCAAGACCTGAGCCTCGTCCTGTTGTGTTTTCAAGCTTTATCTCTGTCTAGTCATGTAGAATCTAGAGTTATTGTGGGAGAAGAGTCAGATGCTGTTTAATGCTTGCATTCATGACCTCACAACCCCGTCAAGAAGCCTTCGACAAGCTATTTTTATTCGTGTCGGACATTTGCTTGCGTCCTGCAAGCTTGTACACTTGTCCAGTGAAGCATTTCAGATTAATAGCTTTCTGGCCGCCCTCCATGTTTGGATGCCTTTTCCTAGAAATGTAATTATGGACCTCGCTTCTGTCCCCTCTTTCATAACAATAAGCTACATCAGCCTCTTTAACACTGGCCACATGAGCAAAACAGATTCATTTAACTCCATTTGCTGATATTGGATCACATTCCACTCAGAGGAAAGCCTGAGTGGGGAAGTGGAGAAACGTGCTTGCACTAACAAGTGTTTCCAATTGTGCACGAGTGAGGAAATCTGATTAAAACATTTGAGTATGAGCATGACTATCTCTGATGGATCTACAGCTATAAGAATAATCAATTTCCCTGCAGATCTGATTCAGTTCTTTTTGATAGGCATTCATCTTGACCCATTTACTCAGTACATCTCACAGGTGGATTATGAAATTCCGAAATGGATTCCGAGAGTCATCTTGCTAGATGTAGCTGCTGTTCTTTAAATCCTTAATGTTCTTTGCAGGGCTGAGAGCAGTGCTCTCATATTTAATGTGCTTCACTTTACAGCTCGTACAACTATGTAGGGCTGTCAATCAGCAAACCTCAACTATTCGATTAAAAAATAATCGAATAAAAAGGTTCTCGCGTGTGTGTGGGCAGTGAGCAGTTGCCAATTTGCATTATTATAATTAGGGCTCCACAATCCATTAATCAGCGCCTTGGGATACTGACTAATTGACTAACCGGTAAAGTGCAGTCATTGGTTTGTCAACAACATTAAACAATCCACATCATGCACAATGCTTAATGCAGGCTTTAGTCCTCCTTCTGCACAATGGATCTCATTCCCCAGCCATGCTTAGGACGAAACGTCTCCTTAAAACCCATTTATGTAGTTTTCACCAAGGTCTACAGCGTAGAAGGCAAAGGTGTTAACCACTACACTAACCAACCACAAGGTTCTTAGGTAAGAACACAATCCACACAAACTCAAGGGCAAGGACAATTGTGGGGTTTAAGAACACGTCATGAACCTGACGTAGACTTTTTCTTAGGACTTTACTCAAGAGCACATTAAATAAAAAAGATTTTGGGGCGAAGATAATGGTGAACGAGGCCCGGCATTCCTTAAAACACATAACACCTGCCCTATCTTCTAAATCCTATTTACTAAAAGAAGTTTTGTTAAAGAGCACAGCCACAGATCTGCTGCACTGGTGTTAAAAATGCATTGCATTTTTTTAGAGCTACCTAAAATGAAGACAATGACCAACCAAGTGTGTTATGACTATTCAATTTTACTAGTTGCACTTGTCAGCAAATGGACTAGTCACCATGACTGCAGTAGCACTGTCTGCTGTAAACTGCCCAGTAAAACAGAGAGGCCTGATGAGCACGCATACAGAAACCTGCCCTCTGCCCACACGTGCAGCTCAACAGTCCGTGGTTGGTCGTTTTCCTTGTACGTCAAACAGCCCCTTCCTATCAAGTTTGTGAGTAATCTAAATTGACACAGTCTGGCTTGTTCAGTTGGTTTTACACAGCGTGCAGTCTCCTGTAGTATGTCCACACTCATAAAATAATTTGAGCTTTGTGTTTGGTGGGAAAGCTGCTTTCTGGCTCTTCACTGTTGTTGTTGTTTTCTTTTGCTTCTATTGCAGCTCGAGTGATTTTAACTTTACTCAATTGATTCTGAAAATTATCAATAGAGTACCCAGTTACTAATCGGCAGCAGCTTATGCTTTACTTTCTTTCTATATTCACAGGCTTAGAAATCACATTCTGTTTACAGGCCAAAAACACATCTGTCTACAAAATATGTTTTCAAGGTTTTCATCTTCGACAGTCACGCCAAGTCTACTTTGTTTCACATCAGATTTGGCGACAGAAGCATTCGCTGACATTCTTCATGTCACCCACGGTCAGCAAAATGATATCTGACACATGTTGGACGAAATTTAACTCCAGCGTAAGGGGTTCTCAGCTGAGGGTTATGGTGTTGCTCAAGGCGCTTTTGCTGTCCGTGCTGGAGGATGGAGGGATTATCAAAATCCAGCTTTTCCCCCAGGGGTGAGAGTCGTGCTCTGCACAATGGGTATTTTTGGCTAGGCCAGGGATGAACACCCCATCAAAAGCTGCTTGGACAGACAGTCGCTGCACAATGGCACCTCTCCCCCCACCAATCAAATTTCCCTTTGCCCGAACCCTGGGACAGGTTATAGGCTCATCACACCATAGAAATGCAGTATTGATTCACTTACCGTCTCAATCTCGCGCCGAGTCTGAAATTGATGACTTTTTGACTCGCTCAGTCTGTTTGTTACTCACTCTCGACTCAAACTCACATAGGTGATTCAATTACCGATTGTTGGGATCCACAGCGAAGCTGAACCTGCTGCATAAGCTGACCTCGTCCAGGCTTCTTCTGGGGTGTCCAGTAGACTCCGCATGCTCTAATCCCTCTTCTCAGCCCCCGAAGCCTCACTAGGTTAGGCCATTATAGGAAAAAGTAGACCACCAGAGGTTGGCTTCCACAAACACCCATTGAGTATCGGACCCATCATCAGACACTTTGCAGGAGGTAAGAGTCCACTGCTGGTTCATGGATTTCTGGGGAAAAACAGGACACCGAAGGCTCAGAGGTATTGCCCGCACATTTTCAACAGCTCTCAAGCCTCTGTTCCACGAATCCCTTGAGCTGGGGGGTTCTGTCTCATGCCTCTGCTGTGAATGTGTCATTTCAAAGCAAACGTGCATTTCAGATAAGATGCTGGACATTGCTTGAGGCTATGAACAAAGACGGTTTCTATGGTTACGATAAAGCTGATGTTCTCTGACTTTCTGTGCAGCTGCATTTGTGTAGTAGCACTTTACACGGTAAAGAGGAGAGAGCTACTTTCACATGTTGTGCCTAACAAACAAACAAACAAACACTCTTCCTCATCGTGAGCCTATGACTGAGTGGCTTTCCTAAACTCTTAAAAAGGTGCCAAACAGTTCTATGGAGTGACCCACCTAGGGCTGGACGATACAGCTGGAAAAGTTATCACTGTAAAAAATTTCGAATCAGTCGATAACAAAAATTATCACAATAAACATCAATTTTGTCTTTATTTCAAGCGTAAAGGGTGATTTCTGCTCCTGTGTGGTATCTTTTATGGTTGGAACATTCGCCAAACAGTGGAATATTTCACTATTTTCTCATGGGATATAGTGGGAGATGCATTTAAAATGAAATCAGTGCGTTTCTGTGTGGTTTGATCACCAAAGTTCAATATAATAACATCAATTCTCTTTGCTGTGCGAGTGACAGAGCGCTGCTTCAAGTTAGCCAGCTGCTAAAAAGCTTTCTCCCACTCTCCCATGCCACGAACAGCATCTTCAGTTTACTTTTATTCAGATCAGTGCTGTAACTTGCATGAACCCACTGCTTTCCCTCACTTTTGTTGCTTAGGAATGCACTAATACTAAAATATGACTGCTTAAGTGTAACACAGACCACTTCTGGCTGTAATTGTGTGAAGCAGTCGTGATTTAACGCTACTTAAGCTTATTAGGATGTTAGGGTAGAAGCGATTTTGTCCTAAGCCAGTATAGTTACGCAACTTATCTCTCACTTGGCCACTCCACTTAAACAGGGAAGGGATAATTGCACATTTAATACGTCGGCAACGTATATTTGGTGATTCTTTATAGTCCTCACCTCCATCTCACCCAATCAGGTTGACAAACTCAGAAGTGTGCACAATTGGGTCACTTCTCTCCAGGGGTGGGGCTTCCGGGGGCTGGGAGGACAGCACGCCCCTGGCCCGGGCCTAGAGGGGGCCCGGATGAGAGAGAGGATAAGATTTCAAGTAGGTGGGCCTCTATCACGTCCGAAGAGAGGTGGAGAAGACGGGCCCTCTCCTGAATGTATCCAGATGAGCACGGTATTCGTCCAAAGGCACAGCCCACCTTACATCACCCATCATTCAAGTCTTACACGGGGCTTTTAAAGGTTGCCACAGTCAGGACTGAGTCATGGTTTCTAAAAACTTTACAAGACCAACTGACTTTAGTGATGGAGTAGATATAAAATACTGAATAAGATGTTGTTCTGCATGACTGGCTTTATTTTCGGCGATAAGCGAAGCTTGTAAGCCCCGCTGTTGCGGTCATGTGTATGATGTTATGATGAGCTTTGTTAAATAATAAAGGGTATAAAGGACAAAAAAAGAAGAACACTTACAAATCAAACAAAGAAGCTGGTGGTGTTCTCAGAACAATGGGCTGACCACCCAAGAGTCCAGACCTCAACATCACTGAATGTGCTTAGGATTATCTGAATCATGAGACGCACAAACTGCAACCAACTTCTAAGACCGAACTTTGGAGGCGTGGAATTTCTTTAGAAGATTTCTTTAGAAAACTGGAAGCACGTCTTCTGACAAGAATGGAAGCTGTAATAAAGGCAGAGAGGACGCATTAAATATTGAAGCATGTGCTCTGTTGTTGCTGAGGCTTCTGTGGACTCTCTTACTTAATGGCCATTTTGACTAGAAATGATATAAAGAAAGGCTGCATCTTCCTTCCTGTTTCTTCCCACCAATTTTCTCTGCCTCTCCCTGCTTCCCTGCTCAGAAACACACGAGTGCAACACCTTTCCATCCACACCACTAGCATTCAGGTACCTCAAAGTGCTTTCAAGTAAACAGTTTCCAGCGAAAGTATTGAAATAGTTCTTCAAATACAAGTGAACACGGTGTTTCAAAAACAGGACCGTCAGCGAATCGAACAGCCACAGAAGCATGAAAAGGTGGAATTTGCTGCCTTCTGCCTTTGAATTTGATGCATGCACACAATCAAACCCACACCACGCGGTTCCCAGGGAAACTGAAAAAGAATCCAGACAGTGCTGCAAAAGCAGAGGTGGAAAAAGTTCAATCAAATTATTCTTGAGTACTGTGTCAAAGTTTTCTATGAAGCCGATAAATATACTTGAGTGCAAGTCAAAAGCATGTATAGTTACACAATTAAATTTCTAACTGGTGGTACTGACTGCACACAGGTACATGTTTTGGTTGGGTCCTGCAAAACGTAAAAAGTTTAGTTTCATGGCACTTCCTGCGCTGTATCATATAAACATGTATATACTGCGCTATTCAATATATAAAAGTGCTTAATGTAAAAACATTTCTTTTTTTTTTGTAGCATTTGTTTATCAAAAAGCAACTTTTTTGTGGGCTGGAGGTTTGGGAACCAGCCTTGCAACTGGAAGGTCGCCGGTTCAATCCCCT
Organism: Pygocentrus nattereri; assembly: GCF_015220715.1. NCBI lineage: Eukaryota > Metazoa > Chordata > Actinopteri > Characiformes > Serrasalmidae > Pygocentrus > Pygocentrus nattereri. The sequence goes on along the minus strand of NC_051232.1, from coordinate 29,336,371 downwards.
GAGCCAACAGTACATGACTGAGGTGCCCTTGAGCAAGACACCTAACCCCCAACTGCTACCTGGGTGCTGCGGCTAGGGCTGCCCACCGCTGTGTGTGTGTTCACTAGCATGTATTTGGTGTTTCACTGAACTGATGGGTTAGATGACGGAGTTGAAATAGTCCCACGGTGGGATTAATAAGGGTCTCTTAATTTTAAAACAGTACAACAAATTTTTGTTGTACTCTTTTAACAACAAAAGTGGCAATTACTTGTAATATTACTGACCCATCAGCAGCATGCAGAACAGCTTAAATAAACAAGGTTCAGCGCTGAATGATTTTGGGACTTCTACTTCATACACATGCAGTGACTGTCTTTCAAACTGTGTCTGTTACTGTACACCATGGAATGGCCAATTACCCAATAACAGCACATGTCTACTACAAAGGACAGTTACCCAATTATTTGCCACCCTGTGCCACTTATGATGGATAGATTTGTCAAAGCTACCTTTCAAGTACAGAACATAACGGAACATGCTTGTGTCCTTGCTCAACACATGGAGGCCTGCAAAACCCTGTTTTCTGACAAATGGGTCATAATTAATAGCTAGAAATGCAACAATCCCATTTGATTTTCCTCCCAATACAGATTCCCACATCTGATCTTGGAGTATCGGCTGATACTGAGTACTGATCCACTACCCGTGTTTATATATATGATGTGTGTGAGGTTGCTCAACTTTCCTGGTTGTCATTATTCGCTCCTCTACGGTTTACAGCATTTTTGTGATTGGTTAATGGCCACACACTAAGAATGCAGTTGGCCACTAATGTGTCTAGACATGTGTCCTCCATTAGTTATCTGGCACATGCCATTTGTCCCCATGCATTTTACATAGGTCTACATTAGAAAGGACCATGCATCTCTCCCTGTCTCACTCTCTTAGAGGCCCACACACATAGCGTCCCACTGGGAATTGTCCTAGTCCTCCTGACGGCCAGTCCATCCCTGACAAGAGACGAGTAGCTGTCTGTGGTGTTACTTTGCTGCTACGCTATCACAGTTACAGTGAATGGATGCATATTTTTCGAACAACAACAAACGTAGATAATCTCTTTACAATGTGACCATGCAAAGAGACTGAGGACTGGAATGACTGCTAGTTAGCTACTTAGTTAATGTGTGACAGTACTTTAACATTACGCTAGCATCCTGTAGCACCCCCCCGCTGACCTTGGACCTGAATTTGTTTGCTATGACATCCAAACAAATTGTGCACTTTTACAGCCGTACACTGAGAATTCATTGGGCCGCTACATGTCTGCGCTCCACTATTTCCCTGGTACATGCCATTTATCTCCATTGACTTTCTATATGACTATTTAAAAAACTACCATGCAACCACCAGCCCACATAGCGGCCAACCAGAATCTTTCCCAGTCCTCTCGAAAGCCAGAGTTGATTAATGTTAGAAAACATGCATTCACTGGCTATGATAGGAAGCTTAGTGTAAGCTTGGGGCGGTGTCGTTTTTGGAAGTAGTGTTGGAAGCATGGTCACTGCGGTTGTAGTGGACTGGTCCCTGCCTCTTGTTCTGAATAGTAAGTAGATAACATTTGTTCCTCCTGCTGATTTGGCTAAATTTAGCTGTGAGCGCATTAATATTTATACTGACAAGGAATATAATTTAATCAGCAACAGAGTGGACTGGGATTTAGGATTGTGTCCATTGATTTAATGATCTTTTCTAAAAGGTTTACTAAATTAGGTGCACTGTTCACAATTTGAAAGGCTATGTGACATCTGCATAAGCCTTTAATGACAACTGACGTCAACCTGCATAAACATTCATAAAAGCAAATTTCATAAAGTGTTAATAGTGGTAAAGGCTGCTGTGTAAATTCTGATGTCATGTCACCTCGGAACGTTTATGACCGGCGAGGATGGTTGAAATTCTTTATAAATGTCTATACAGGCTTATGTCAGTTGCTATGAAAGGCCTATGAATGCTACTCTTCAGTAAAGCGTTACTCATTTGTTTAAAAACCCAACAGTATCCAATAGGCATTGATCCCATCTAACAGACAGACTAACTGTTTAATAAGGTCCCATCCTGATCCAGTGTATCACCTTAGTACAACACAAGTGGTCACACCACGCTAAGTGGAGCGTCCTCTAAGTACTGGCACATGCTTTACATAACCGAAATGTCCATTCAAGTACGCCTGCATACTCCTACTTTATTAATAAGGCACCTTGGTTAGTACATCTCTGTGCAGCACATTTATATTGTGACTGTGTTATGAAATCTTATGGATGTGAGGCACTTGGTCAGTGCCTACTTGAAAGCTTTAGAAGCATTTCTAATTTATTGTTATCAGTGGTGGCTCTGTTCCTCAGGTTACAAAGAATTCCAGATGAAATTACTAGGAGGCAAAGGTACTAAAGGCTATACTGATTGCACCAATTCAGCCATCAATGTAAAACACACCCCAAGGCGTTTCATGAAGACCGCAAAACCTTTTCATGTTCCTTCTAGTTAGTTCTGTCTATATGCTCAGCTTCTAAATCCTGACAAAAGCTTGTGACTTGTGACTTGTCTCGGACTCGAGACTCATTTCAGCCCAACAGACAAAATTGACCAGCAAGACCAGCAAAATTAGGACCAGCTTCAAACAGACTCAGTTCAGAACCACTCCAGATTCAAGAGCTGAGTCAAACTTGTGCTCCAGAGACTCAAAACTCAACTCAGACTCACACCTCAAAGACTCAAGACCCAACTCAGACTCTCACCCCAGCTCCTTACACTAGAGACCCAACACACACTTGTGCCCCAGAGAGTTGAGACTCAACACAGACCTGCACCTCAGAGACTCGAGACTTGACTCTGACTCACACCAGAAACTCATAACTCTACTCAGACTCGCACCCCAAAGACTTGAGACTCTACTCAGACTCTCACCTCAGAGACTTGAGACTCCACTCAGACCCTCACCTCAGAGACTCAAAACTCAACTCAGACTCGCACCTCAAAGACTCAAGACCCAACTCAGACTCTCACCCCAGCTCCTTACACTAGAGACCCAACACACACTTGTGCCCCAGAGAGTTGAGACTCAACACAGACCTGCACCTCAGAGACTCGAGACTTGACTCTGACTCACACCAGAAACTCATAACTCTACTCAGACTCGCACCCCAAAGACTTGAGACTCTACTCAGACTCTCACCTCAGAGACTTGAAACTCCACTCAGACTCTCACCTCAGAGACTTGAAACTCCACTCAGACTCTCACCTCAGAGACTTGAGACTTCACTGAGACTCTCACCTCAGAGACTCAAAACTCAACTCAGACTCGCACCTCACAGTCTCAAGACTCAACTTGGACCCATACCCCAGATTTAAGACCTGACACAGACTTGCACCCAACAGACTTAAGACTTGACTCAGACTTGCACTTCATGAACTCAAGATATTACTCAGACTTCCATCCCAGAGACTTGAGTCATGATTTAGACATGCACTACAGAGGCTCGAGACAAAGGCCCCCTTAGACTTGAGACTCAACACGGACTCTCACACCAGAGCCTGTAGACTCGACTCGGACTCACACTTAGAGACTCAAGGAATGACTCCTCCTTGTACCAGACAGACCCGACACTTGCCTGAACTTGTGAACATCACTGACTTCCATTAACTTTGACTCGAGGCCTCCAAGTTTTTCGAAGAAAACAGAAAAATATCAGACAAACTCTTACACAGGAGAGGAGATCCAGGAGGTGCTAGATGACTTTTCAGTTGTGTTTGCTTTCTCACAGTCACTTTCTACCTTAACTCACAAACAGTCTACTTATCAAAAATAGATTATGTGCTTGCTACCAAAATAACTTGTACCCTTTCATGAATTCCAAATACTTCACATGGATTTCTCTCTATTCACTCACAGGAAAAGCTTGCTCAGTTAAGCAAGTTCCAACAAAGGACCTATTCCCTCATTTTACAATAGCCTAGCAAGCCTTTTGTCACATTTCTGTCGCTGTCTGTCTCTCCCGCTCACCTAGAGAAGCCAAAGGAGCTTGTTTTTGAGTCATGAATATTTTAAATCCCGCCACAATGGAGCGAAATCCAACACTTCGGTCACATGAATAGCAGCAAAGGCGCATTCTTGAGAGGCCAAGGAAGAAACATGGGTGCTTATTCCTTATCGTCTGCATCTAGCCTCTGATTTATGAGTTTCTGTTGCCAACACACATGCTTGTCACAGATAAGGGGATTCCAGAATGACAGCAGGTTTGCTCGACTTTGGAAAAGTAAGGAGTTCTGTAGCTGAAGCAAAACTCAACATTGTACAACACGCTAGGGTTCAAGGCTTTCAAGTGACTTTAGTAGTGTTAGCTTGAATCTAACCCACTATACAGCTGGCAATGTGGTTTTATGGAGGTGGTCTTTTATAATGGTTATTTCACAGTAATAGTCATTCAGGTCAAATTAATATGGCCATGTTAAATGAACATTTTTAGCCTCACACAGGTTTTAGTGATCGCACATGCTAACAGAGATGGACTTATGTTGTTAATAAGCACTTCAATAAAGCACTTACATTTAACGATTAGGGCATTCGGCAGATGTTCTTATACAGAGAGACTTACATTTCGACTCTTTTACACAGGTAGGTGAAAGTAGTGTTAGGAGTCTTGCCCAAGGACTCTTACTGGTATAGTGTAGGGTGCTTGCTCAGGCAGGGGATTGAACCCCAGTCTACAGCGTAGAAGGCAGAGGTGCTACCCACCACACTGCACACCTGTGCCCCCCCCCCCCTAAAAGCTCCTCCCTCCACTGCTCCAAATGCCAACACACTTCTGCCAAGCCTGAAAAGCAAGAGGAAAGATCTGTTGTGAACCTTCAACAACCCAACGCATCCCTGACTCTGACTGATGTTCTGTTGAACTTCACTTCCTCTCCTCAAACGTCTTCTACTACTTCACTTCTACTCCTCAAACATCTTCTACTACTTCACTTCTACTCCTCAAATGTCTTCTACTACTTCACTTCTACTCCTCAAACATCTTCTACTACTTCACTTCTACTCCTCAAACGTCTTCTACTACTTCACTTCTACTCCTCAAACGTCTTCTACTACTTCACTTCTACTCCTCAAACTTCTTCTACTACTTCACTTCTACTACTCAAAACTCAAAAAAGACTTTTTACGGATGCAGCTGTAGGCTTACGAGCGCAACAGTGTGCTACATTTACCAGCGCAGAGTCCTTTAAATCACAGCTTTTTAAATCCACCCTACATTTTCTTTGCAATGCTTTACTTGAATCTTGATATTGATTTAGAGTTGGAATCACATTTCAGACTTTTAACCGACTTAGACTTTAGACTAAAACCCTTTAGCTCTGAGTGATGCATATTTGATGTAACTATATAATTGAACATTTCAAGGGATTTTTTCTGACTGATGGAGAATGGGCTGTAGATGGATCTGTGGGGAGCCTTTTTCGAGAAGGATTCTTCATAGCACCCAAAAGAGTTCTTCTACTGTTATGGTGTCAAGCTTGTAACAAAAGTAGAACCTTTTTGGGTGCTATAAAGAACCCTTTTCAACAAGGTTCTATATAGAACTATCTGTTTTTTATTCATGCACATGCAACCTAAATCAATCATTCAAAGGCTTTTTTTCATGGCACAACGTAGAACCATTTCCTTTACTAAAGAAGCTTGAAGCACCATCTTCTTTGCTTCAGCTGCACACATAAAATCATCTTTTTCATTAAAACACCAAAATGTTTACTTCATTAATGAAATCGTGTGTTTCAGTAGTGACAATTCTTAATGTTACAAACTGATTTTCAGACTTTGGGGCACAAAACAAAGGGATCTAACTGCTCACCATTTGGCCAAGAGGCACAGAGACGTAGCCTCTCTTTTACAAGGCTGTAAAAAGCAGGGGTGTGGTTAAAATAAGGCTCCACCTATGACATGCAAATGTGGGACACCACTTTGTGAATAAATTCATAATAAATCTAAATCAATTTCTCTTTAAGAAAAAAAGGACATTTTATTATCAAAAATGTAGGGGTTAGAGTTTGGAACATACCTCTCAATAGAAAGTACTCTATAAATGATAACTGTGCACATATTCATCACGCTCTCAATTAATGTAAGCCTCTATTGCTTACAATGGGACAGCAGTTTGAATGAATTCAATACAATAATCCATATAACATTGACATAACCCTGCCATTAATCTGTCATAGCAGATGTCATGTGCTATAATGAGACAGCTCGTCTCGCTCTAATTAGCTATCATGAGGTTTAAACATGATATCTGTAGTGACAATTCACTAATGGTAACGACATTTCAGTAATGGTAACGACAATTCGGTAATGGTAATGACATTTTGGTAATGGTAACGACAATTCGGTAATGGTAATGACATTTCGGTAATGGTAACGACAATTCGGTAATGGTAATGACAATTCGGTAATGGTAATGACATTTCGGTAATGGTAACGACATTTCGGTAATGGTAATGAGAATTCAGTAATGGTAACGACAATTCGGTAATGGTAATGACATTTCGGTAATGGTAACGACAAGTCACTAATGGTAACGACAATTCAGTAATGGTAACGACAATTTGGTAATGGTAACGACAATTCGGTAATGGTAATGACATTTCGGTAATGGTAACGACAATTCACTAATGGTAACGACAATTCGGTAATGGTAATGACATTTCGGTAATGGTAACGACAATTCACTAATGGTAACGACAATTCAGTAATGGTAACGACAATTTGGTAATGGTAACGACAATTCGGTAATGGTAATGACATTTCGGTAATGGTAACGACAATTCACTAATGGTAACGACAATTCGGTAATGGTAACGACATTTCGGTAATGGTAATGACAATTCGGTAATGGTAATGACATTTCGGTAATGGTAACGACATTTCGGTAATGGTAATGAGAATTCAGTAATGGTAACGACAATTCGGTAATGGTAATGACATTTCGGTAATGGTAACGACAATTCACTAATGGTAACGACAATTCGGTAATGGTAACGACATTTCGGTAATGGTAATGACATTTCGGTAATGGTAATGACAATTCAGTAATGGTAACGACAATTCGGTAATGGTAATGACATTTCGGTAATGGTAACGACAATTCGGTAATGGTAACGACAATTCGGTAATGGTAACATGATCCCGGTATATTACTGATCAGAATCTATACTGACAATTCATGACAGCATATGCCATCTGCCATGATATGATTATGGCATGGTTATGCGAGTGACATGTAGCAGGGTCGAAATAAACTGTTACCCAGTTTATTCATATTTTTTTCCCATTGTGCTACATTCTTCTGGATTTCATATGCATGGCTAATATTTAAATATTTATTTATTACAGTGTGAATATGTATTCGAAAAGGCCTTGCATGCTGTCACCGCAGAATTTTGTGCTAAAGGATTTTATTCTGGTACTAGGCTTTAAAATAAAACATCCTGAGATATCCACACAGAATGAACGTGGGGGGGGGTTTACCATGTTATACTAGGTCTGAGTAGAAAGCAGTGAAAAAAACTCCACTGTAGTCAATGTACCTCTGGGACAAAGTTCTTTCCCAGCATCAGCACTTTGGATTTAATAGAGGTTAACATGCCACTGGCAGAGTGCACGGCAATATTTAGAGAGACAGGAGGCCATGCAATCCCACAACAGCCGCTCCATCCGAGCCTGAAAAAGCGTGAGGAAGAAAGTCCTCTGGGTTTTGTAATATTCATTCTGAGCGTGTTAACACCTCCCATCTTCACCTCTATTCAGACTGTTTAGACAGGCAAAAATCACTGTTATGAGTAAACAAGTATGTACAATTAACCTGCCGCCCCCCCCCACCATCGGCCTGGCTCCACTACTCCACACGTCTAAATCTGGAGGATCACATGCCAGCGTAGTGATAAGCGCTGCCGTTCTCTGACCAGCAGCCTATAAGCAGCAATTATTATTCAGTGTAATCAACATATGGTAGGTAAGCCACAGGAGACTGGCCTAAAGCTGTTTAGGTCCAGGGTTAGACAATGTAGCGCAGACCTCAGATGTTAAAGAGATGTTATATAATGCTAATGCTAATACGTACAGGTTTTGACTGTTAATGCTTTAACCCTATCAGACTGGCTGTCCCACTGGTCTTTAAAGAGTCTCTAACCTACATTTTCTTTTCTTTTCTGTTTTCCTTTGGAGGGAACCAAAAGTAGTGGCTTTATAGCATCGCCCAAAATAACCCTTACTTTTAAAGGGCCCATATCGTCATGCACTAAAAGTAGTCGCAATTCATTTTTGCATGACTATTTTCTAAGAACTGTTCCTCCCGTCGAAATAAATCAACTGTTTTTGTTACCGTGCCTTTAAGATTGTTGTATGTAAATGAGCTCTGTTCTGATAGGCTGGCCTGTACTGTGCCTCATTTAAAAAGCAGTCCGAGCTAAAACACTTCTTATAACGTCAACATAAACGAGTGGGGCTCAACTGCTGTAGGTTGAATAGGTATATGTAGATCGGTGGTCTTCATGACATCGTGGAAACAGTGAGTTTAAAACAAGTTGTTTTTGAGGCTTCCATTACTGGACTGTAAGGAACTTCAACAATGTCTGCATACTCATTTTCTTTCAGACAAGCATGAAGATTATAAATCCACCGCTCGCCCCACACTGGGACATTTAGACCCGAACCTGGTTCACCTCAACTTCATGGTATAAACCCGTAGTTCAGAGACAGGCAGTGACCACAAAGGCACTGAGGAAGTGGTCACCTGAGGCTGCAGAATCACTGAGGGCTGAATAATCACTGAATATAAAACAGACCCACCAGAAAAGACAGACTGGGGGACATGATAAAGACATGCTTGCTGAACTCCAACTACCCCTTCAGCATCCTGTCTGGCTTGCCTACTACTCTAATCACGCAGCTCTAGTTTTAACAGGACTGTTTAAATGCCTCAGTGTTGCCTGGATTTGAGAGGATGATCGAGTACGATCCTAAGCTCACAGTGTTAAGGATGTGATTGAGAAGGCAAAAAAGGTTACTGGGCTAAATTCTGCAGCTAAAGACACTGAAAGTAGGCTTCTCTGGCAGTAGATCTGTAGAAGAGGATCAGCAGCATCCAATGTTGCACCGCTCTGCTATAACCTTAGCCAATTAGATCCTCCCATCCATCCTACACACAAATGAATGCCTCTGTGAGCTAATATGGCTTTTTTATGAACCTTTATTCATCAAATCTTACCGAATTAGCCAGAATTCTAATGTATATTTGAGAGCTTGTGCTCCTGTCTGGCACATTATGTCCTCCACTGTAAAGCTGCCACTATTGATTTTGTTATTAACGGAGCTACCAATAGTTTTGACGATTGACAGAGAAGTCAGTTATTTATAAAAAATTTATAAAACACATCATTGCAAGCCTTTCGAAGAATCTAAAGCTACTTTATTAAAAAAAAAAAACACAAAAAACAAGGAAATCTTTGAAAAGATTTAACTAAAGAAAAACTAAACAGCAAAAAATGCATCCGGCTGTGTTGCTTGAGTTGCAGGACGAGTGTGACTGAATCACAACAGCTCATTTTTTTAGATAGATCCACTTTGTTTGTGACAATCTGAGTAAGTTCACTTTTAGGTTCCTTGGCTAGGCTGTGCAGACGTACGTCTTTAACGTACGTGTTGACAAATCACCAACATTTTTGGTCCGAAATGAAAATGAGTTGTCTAGAAAGTGATGAACAATGATGATGGGCGTCCGACTTGCAGGTGTGCCTGTCACTAAAGCAGCAAATAATCCTCGTGCCAAGAGACGGTGTCCAAATTACGAGGGCATAATTCAACACAGAATCGCTGCCTCAGGAAGTAGGAACGGTGGTTAGAAGTTGAGCTCATTAGTGCGTCATTAACTTCACAAAGTGGATATTTATGACAGTCCTGCGTTTGGAAATGGCTTGGAACCAGCGCTTAGCACATAACCCCAAGCAAAGAGTGAAGAAGTTACACCGCAGAGAACAGTAAATGTGACAAATCTTCTTCTACATCGGAATTGATGGCCCGATGAAGCCAAAGAAGCCTGTTTAAAAGTACACACTCTTAAAGATAAAGGAGGACGAAAAGGCTTGTTTGTAGGACCACTTTTAGTTCAAATAGTAGACTGCTCCTTGAGGCACCAAAGTTGTACATAAGATGGCTGTGAAGAACCTTTTTAACGTTTAAAGACACTCGACATCAGCTGTATTTCATTAAAATCCTATAAAGTCCAGTTAGAGAAAATTTCCTTAAGCAAAGGTCCAGAACACCATAATGTCTACCGTGCATCATGATTCAGTGCCATACACTGTATATAATGAAGCAGCCTAGTAGATATATCAATATCTTATGTAGTTGACGACTGAATGTCAAATTAAATACAATTCAGTAACATAACAACAACATTTATCCGTATTCTCTTTTTAGAGCACGCCATGTAAAATAATCTGACTCACTTTCCTCTCTGACTGCTGTTTCTCGCCTCGTCCCTCCCCTGTGTGCACGTCACTCACTAGAGTCTCAGTGCTCATCGTATTGCACAGGTCTGATTGGCTGAGTAGCTTCACGTGTGATATTTCCAGCACATGTGATTGGTCTGTGAGTTTCACAGTCGCTAGAGCGGCACCGTAGTGACTAGAAATGATACGCCGATTAAAATAATACCACCCCATCAAAATGAAACAATTCTCCAAAGTTTATCGGTTCGTGGTGTGCCTATTAGTGACCTCTGCTCTACATGATGGAAAGCCTCTATGGGAATATTTGAGCTGAGAGTGAATAAATTCGACGATTCACTGGATTTCAATTTGATTTAAAAGCGATTTTTGTAAATTAAGAATGACTAACAATCATAATCAGCGATTTAAGCTTTGGAAATATTCTACTGCATTAAAGCAGCATTATAATTAGAATAATCATAATAATAATAATGATAATAATAATAATTATTATTATTATTATAAATTACATCTTAATGCTCTGCGATGGACTGGCGACCTGTCCAGGGTGTATCCTGCCTTCTGCCCGAAAACTGCTGGGATAGGCTCCAGCATCCCCCCGTGACCCTGACGGAGAAGCGGCTTAGAAAATGGATGGATGGATGGATGGATGGATGGATGGATCTTAATGCTGCCTGTGTGCCGTGTATTCTTCCGAACAAAGAGCTTCATTTTGGTTCAATGCAGTGTCTCCTGCCTCTGTCCTCACCATCACCACAATATCATGCCATGGCAATATCACAGAGTGACTGGCAGGTGAATGAAGGTGCAAGCGCCCTGAATTAACGCACACAAGTCTAGTGCCACTGAACGGCAGTGTTTTAGTTAACTTCAACTTTTTACTTCACGAGCATTACGTGATTATTAGCTAATTTCACTACAGAACACCCAATGAAGCGCTGACTTGCAAAGTCTGCTAAATTACACTGAAACCAGTTGGCTCATGATCAGCAGTGCTGAGGCAGTGGTCTATACATCTCTCTCTGTAGTCTTGGGCTGGAGGTTAGTGAACTGGCCCTGTGACCCCCAACTGCTCCCCGGGCCCTGTGGATAGGGCTGCCCACCACTCCAGGCAAGTGTGCTCACTGCCCCCTAGTGTGTGTGCTCACTAGTGTGTATGTGGTGTTTCACGGATGGGTTAAATGCGGAGGTGAAAATTTCCCTGTTGTGGGACTAATAAGGGTCACTTAATAAGCCTGTAGATGCTGCTCAAACGCTGTGAGGCTCTGAAGTCTGAGGATAATATTAATAAATCATGACCTGTTCGTTTCTTATCACTGCATGTGATTCAGTATTTTTCCTTTTACGATGGATGCAGCTACGTTAGCAGAAATCACAAATGATATATTAAGAGTCGCATACAGTTACGTGTGCAGTCCAATAGAGACCACAAGTGCGGACTTCAGAATCTAAGGGATCTGAAGAGAATCATGCAAGAAATGCTCATTTCACGGTAAGATTTAGGGTTTTCCTTTCAATAAAGCTTCATTTTCAATGAAACATCAAAATAATCAGCAATAGGAAATGTTTGTTTACAGCCTGTTTTGCTCATGTCTACCAGGGGTGCCAATATTTGTGGGGGCCCCGTATCCAAGCCAGGAACCATTAGGAAGTCTTATCTTCAAGCTGTTATAACTGCATTCCAATGAACAACGCTGCTAAAGCCAAAGTCCCTCTTACTGATACATCCATGTATTACACTGTGTTTCCATTACGGTGTCTAGAGCCTGTAGCTAGTAATCTCAGGAACACATTAAAGCATCTGTAGAACAGAGTGGTGGGCAACACCTTTGTGTCCTCAAGAAACCTAGCGTGCTTATTAACCTCACACTTCTTCATAGTATCTACACCAGCCCACTGAATATGGAACTCTACAATGTTTTACTGGCATATATAACGTAGCAGAAATGCTGATACAACCTCACAGGACTCACAGGTCTGCAGCGCTGGATCAAATCTGGCACTCACAATGTGGACTAGTGTGGGGCAGCATTCGTCTTTCCACTGAATGATTACTCTTTATCTTCTGGCGGATATCAAGTCTTTCTTATTGTGCTGGGAGCCTGGAGAAGAACCTGACAGAGTAAGGAAGAAAAGTTGTAAAGGTTTTCCCAACTTCATAAAAAGAGCAAACGTTGTAAATGTGGTACGTTTTTACATACATGAGCTTGTTTGTTCACAGAAATCGTTTCAAAACAGCTGTAGCAACTTGTTTTTTATGCTTCTGTAGCCACGGAAGTGACTGAAACACCTAGATTCAACTATTTGGATGGGTGAGTGAATACTTGTGGCAATATAGTGTAAATGCTCCAAATAGTCATCAACAAGTCCTTCCTGAGTTGAAGTGGGTGGACCTCAAAAACATGCAAGGCCGATTTGTTTGCCACTAATTCTGGAGTTCAAAGTCTATGTTTTAGGGTACGGGATAAAGAAAGGTTGGAATATAGTCACGGAAAAAAGGAATTATGACCGTTCTCCCACACAAATGTCATGAATGAACAGAAGACAAATGGAGAATAGGCCACGTTTATACATGAAGACAGAAACAGACCCTTTACTGTAAAGAGTTAATAGATAAAGTAGCAGAATCTTTTCACTGCAGCCAGGGTCTTTCTGAATAAACGACTCATTTTCCTTCTTCTCCCGGTACTGTAGAGGTGTTGCTGTGATAGGCTCTGACCCCTTTGGCCGACTACCACCTGGAATGTTAAAGATGCTCCTGCGGCCATATGCTAGTGTCATGGCTCTCGTCCCGTTGGAGGGGCCCCTCCAGTGAGGCTCAGGATGAATAATGAGACACGAGCCATGCATAAATGTAGCAGCCTGGCCCCTGAAGGCACGCATGGTAGCGGGTGATTGTTCCTGGACCTCCGCAGGGCTGTGGGTAAACATGTGCCCCCTGCAGCAGGGGGATTTTTTTTGTTGTTCGCCGGAGCACACGGAGGAAATTTATGACCACATTTCCCCACCATGCACAGGCAGCGCATGTTGGCTCCACATTCCCCTGCAGCACTATGTGATTTATTAGACGACTCCCTCTTCACGTTGGACTGGGAGGGTAACAAACAAGCAGGCTAAAGAGGCTTTTTACGAAAGCTTTTATATCCGAGCTCCTTTTATAAAGGAAGCTGTCAACAATGACTAAACTGAACACCCGTTTTATGTCTTTGATGCGGTGGTGAAAGCGGTTTTACAATTACGGTGCGAGACAGCCGCACCGTAATATGATCATTTAATCAGCTAAAAAGCAAACTCGCCCATTTGGGAGAAAAAAAAACATTCGAGTCAGACATTAAAGCGTCGTATCCTAGAGTTTTCATACATGTGAGGGTTTATACACCAGAAGTCGTTTTACACACCATTTTCCAGCCTCTCTTGTTCGCGTCTGTGCCTTTGAGGCTGATACATGCAAGCGATCTTTGTTCCGATTGGCTCCTTCAAACAGGATTCCGGGATGAATTACTCCTCAGAGCTTCCATATGTTGCAGTGGCCTGAATGAGTGATCTATGCTCATTCCGAAAAAGGGGCTGTTCATATGTTTATCTACAGTTCAGTGACAGAACGTCCCGTTTTTGTCGCTACCAAAATACGGAAGCATATCGGTATCAAATTAGAATGAAAATGTAACGTGGCAGTGCATTTGTATGGGTGTCTGAGTGCTGTAGGTGAGAAAGAAGAAATGCAATGCTAGTGGACAATAATGGTGGACTATTCTCAGTCCAGCAATGACACTGCCGTGTCTGATCCACTCATACCAGCACAACAGACACTAGCCCACCACCACCGTGTCGGTATCACTGCGGTGCTGAAAATAATAACTGCTCTGTGGGGGACCTACAGGGCAAAAGGGGGCCAACTAAATACACAAAGAAACAGATGGACTACAAAAGAAAAGAACTACAAAGTGCACCTTTATGATAAGTAGAGCTAATAAATCGAGCAAAAAGTGTACATGTGTGTGGGGGCGTTCCCATTTCTTCGAGGACGTATGTGCGTAAGGCATGCTGGGTACTGTAGTGAGAGAATACTGATGTGGGAAAACAAAACAGATACCAAAGCTGTAGATTTTTTTCTGTCAAACAAAAGATGCTGAGGGCTGCAACGCAGTGCAACAGAATATTACATAACACAACAAATATTACACGAAATGCTGGTTTTAGGCTGGAGGGCTCTTTAATTAGTACTTTTCTTCTGTATACAACTGAAAATGGCTTTTCTGAGACCAAATCGAGGCGCTATTGTAGTGGCATAACTCAAGAAGAAACTACCTGATTAGTTGAGAGCTCCCACACAGAAAATTTTCAGACTTCTCTGCCAAATATTCCTGACTTTATGGCCACCACGCAAGCCACAAAAGCTAGTGACACGTAATTGCCCAATGATTTTAAAAAACCTTTCACCTTGCTGTTATTACTGTATTCAACTTGTCGTAAATGTCCAGCTAAATTAATAATGTGGAAAGGAGCTTGGTGTTCGCCGATGGAGCGGAGGCAGCAGCTCAGGATGGGGCAATCAATCAGAGGTTAAAGTAAAGCTTCTCACTTTAATGGAAACTGGAATAAAATGGATGATGCCTTCAAAAGACATTATGGTCATCAGCTCAGAACTTTGCAGCGCGACATTTTTCGTGATGGAAAGATTGCCAAAGTTTCAATCACGCTGGAGGTATGTATATGCTAATACTTGGCCATTTTTCCCCTGGGCTTTCCTGGATCTTCTAGATGTTACAGAGATATCACCGAAATGGTCACCAGAAATTACACAAAATGAATACGGGCTGGATTCATGAGAGTTTCCAGAAAGTCAAATACATCTTAGACTCTCTGCATTTGAAAGCTAACCTGTAAGCTGTCAGCTCATTTCTAGCACTCTTAGATACTGAACGAGGCCTTCTAGCCTCTCAAAAGATGAAAAGTCTCATAACGGTCATTCCCTCCCTCCTGCTTGGTCCCAATTCTGTCTGGACTCTGTCAAACTTTGGTTTTCTTCTTGTAGCCTAGCTTTCTATGCGTTGCCTATGTTTGAAAAACAACTGTTAAAGGCAAATCTTACTCATTTCAATGAATATAACGCAGGTTATGATGGATCATTGGGGATCCTAATTGATGCAACTGTCTAAACATCAGCCCAAATGTAGGGAGGTCCTGAGCGGGATTCCTGGTCATGACAGCCATCCGTAGTGGAGATTCCAAAGCAGGTGCCCCATTTATCAGCAAGAGAGGACCACAGCTCTCGTGTCCTATTGGCTCATATTTTCTAAGGTTTACAAGGTTAAGTTTCACCTAAATGAACTCAGGACAAAGCAAAGTTAACAGTTCTTTCCCACTCAATTTAATTATCTTTTTTGCCCAGCAAATTGCGACTACAGCTCAAGAGAGGATGATTGGCCTCGGTCTCTCTAGGAGAGAAGGATCCCACTCCCCCGACAACCACACAAGATGCGATGCAATACGAGTGTCTTATAGATGAGTTTACACAATTGGCAGACAGTGTTCTCCTGCAAATGTTCTAAGCAGTACTTGAAAATGCGTGTAGGAGCTTCATGTGTCTTAGATGATGTACCTGCTAGCCCTCATCCTTCCAGCTTGAAAGCACCAGGTCATAGAGTCCTTTGCTAGCCCTGTGGGAATTGGCAGTGACTACACAGGGAAACACCGGGTGGGTAAGTATGTAAATACATACATACATAATTGTATAATTTTTCAAAACCATGACATAGCTAAATCAGATGTGGTTGTAAGCATCTACACTACTATACGTTCTATTCTAAAGTCTGAGTAGTCAACAGACTACATAGAAAATCAATAGGATGTAATTTGACCAGGGTGTTCAAATCAATTCAGTTCTGCCCTTAATTGTATATTTTACATTACACATTAAGTAGATTTCCAGAGCCAGTTACAATAGTAGGTCAAGTTTTGGGTGGTATTTTTGCCTGGAAAGAAAAATAAACTCCAGTTAGACCCACCTGTATCAGCCCAAGCCAATGAATGGTAAAATGTTCAAGTGCAACCTAGCAACACCTTGGCAACCACCTGGGATTCCATAGCAATGGCCTAGCAATAGATTAGAAACTAGCATTCTGTAGCAAAGGACTAGCAGCACCATACCAACCAAGGGGGATAACACAGTAACACTTTAGCAACCACCTGGGATGCCATAGTAACAGCCTAGCAACACTTTAGCAACCCCTTGGGACTTTACAGCAATAGCCAAGCAAACAACTTTGAGATTTCCTAGCAACAATTTTGTCATGCCAATTTTATTTAATTTATGACTTTCCCTGTCTAGTTATCAGCTGTAATTCCAATATCGGAAACAATAATAATTAAATGTACACGTACAGTATATCAGTGAATAATATATCAGCCGCTGAGACGTCATGCACTCCTAATAGACCCATATTATATTCACAACAGAACACGGAACCTATATCAGATGGTTAACGTGAGCCTATTTACCATTCCATGAAAAACAGCAACTCATTTAGAACTTGATGGCAGCAACACATCTCAAAAAAGTTGGGACAGGGCCATGTCTACCACTGTGTAGCATCCCCTCCTCTTTTAACAACAGCCCGTAAATGTCTGGGAAGTGAGGAGACCAGTCGCTGGAGTTTTGAGAGAGGAATGCTGTCCCATTTTGCCTAATGTAGGATTCTAGCTGCTCAACAGTCTTGGGTCTTCTTTGCCAGATTTTTTTATTGAAGATTTTGAGAAGATTTTCTATTGGTGAAAGGTCTGGACTGCAGGCAGGTCAGTTCAACACCCGGACTCTGCAAAGCCATGCTGTTGTGATGAATGCAGTATATGGTTTAGCACTGTTTTGCTGAAATATGCAAGTCCTTCTCTGGGAGTTCAAGAGAGCACAATTGGCCTCGCTCTCTCTGGGTGGGTGGGTAGGATGCCCCCCCCCCCACATCATTCAACGTGGTACTAGTCAGTGCAGGTGTACAAGCTGATGTAGCAGGTCTGACAGTTGACGCTTTCCTCCAGGCGCGTTCGGCTGTCCCGTGATATTGCGTGAGCTGCAGTTCGAAAAGAAGCGGTGGCTGGTTTCACAGGTCTCGGAGGAAGCCTGTACTGCCTTCACCCTCCCAGTGTTGGTAGCATCGTGTGATTGGGGGAGTCCTAGCTAGTGGGTGGAATTGGAAATTACAAAATTTAGGAGAAAATCTGGTAAAAATTAATGTTGTTCTAAAACCTCAATATACTGTTCAGCACTGATAGTGTCTTTTCCAGATGTGTAAGCTGCCTACGCCATAGGCACTAATGCAACCCCACACCATGAACTCTTCAGATTCTCTAAATCTTTAATGCTATTATGTACTGTAGATGGTGGGATATCCAAAGTGTTTGCATTTTTACATTGAGGAATTTTTTTCTGAAATTGTTCCACATTTTTTAGATGCAGTTTTTCACAGATTGGTGAACCTGTGCCTGTCTTTGCTTCTGAGAGGCTCTGCCTTCAGATACTCTCTGCTCTTTTTATACCCAGTCATGTGAGTTAGTTGCAAATTGCTCCCCCAGCTGTTTTTATTAGGACCACTTACTTTTCCAACCTTGTGTTTCTGCCATGGAGTTCTGAAGGAGTTAATATTTTTCCTGAAATGGTAAAATGTCTGACATCTGACATATGTTCCATATTCTACTCTGAATAAAAGATGAGTCTATGACATTTGCAAATCATTGCATTCTGTTTTTATTTAGATTTTACACAGCGTCCCAACTTTTTTCGGAATTGGGCTTGCCTAGCAAAGTCTGAATACTGAAAAGTCACAGAGAAGACCTTTCTCACTACTCTTCTGTCTGCATCTCCCCATCACCAGGACTCATCCTGAGAGCTTAATATTTCTTTCTTTCATTTTTAAGTGCATGTGACGCTGTCTCTGAAGCATTTTTCGGGATGTTGCCTGCGGTGCACTCTGCGGCACGGGTCTGGAATCTTATTACAGCGGCTAATGTCACGCCTCTGGTTTCTTCAGTGCTTCCATTGGTCTGCTAAATCCAGCACTCTGCCTAACAAATGAATCTCCTCGCATGCCTATCGGTGAATTTGCCTTCCATCAGGGGCGAGGCATAAAGGAGAAGATGAGTAATGCAGACAAAGCCTCATCACTGACATTTCATAAAGAGAAGAGAAAGCGTCTGTTAGGTGTAGGTTTTAAGTGAATATTCTAGTATAGAATATTTCATTAAATATCTAAAACCAATGACATTTGGTCACATTATAAGGAAAAGGCTAATGTTCCACATAGTCTTAATATGTATAGAACTTGAGCTGTACGTTATTAAAGGGCCCGTGCCATGGAAATTCAAATTTTCCTTACTTCTGAAAATAAAATTAAGCTGCAAACACAACAAATTAATTGTCTTGTACCAAGCTAATGCGAGGGCAATTTGCTCAGACTTTCCCAACATATTCCTGATTGAAATTTTATCCCACCATCAGATTGAGGATCATGATAACTAGAGCTTGATGCTGAAAGCCGTGGGCAGAATAATAGGCTATGAAGGCAAAGTGAGGCATGGCTGTCACAACAGCCCAACTATCAAATTCATTTAGCAATAAGTGACAAATAAATCAAGCAATAAACCAAAGAACAAAACCAGCCCAGGCACTTAATGGACAGATGCAAATGGAGGATCTGGTTCTTTTTAATGGTTTGTTTGTAGTCATTTGCATTTCAATCAGCTTCAAAACTTCTTGATTTTTCTTGTTTGTTTTTTTTTTTCTGACAGACCTGTGCCTGATTTCCCACTGTATCCAATGGGAGCCAAAAAAGAGGGTTTCATGTAAACAAGCTGTAATCATATCTAGTAACAGTGTATAACTTAAAGCAAAGGACCATTTATCCAAACAGCTGTCCAAATAAGGCAGCAACCCAAGTGTTGAGCCATTTTGTCTTTCTTGAAAACTCAAACAACCTCGGGAGCCAGGTTTTATGTCCATTTTACCATCTTGGCTGTGAATATGTCACATTATGTGCTAATGTGCTAGCATAGGCTAAAACAATAAATGAAAACACAGACCTACGTAGCTCTGCTGTAAGCTTTATCTCAGTTATCGCTGCTTTTCTCGCATCTCCAGCAGGAAACTTTTCTGCAAAAGTAGAACAGTTTCTTGTAAAATGTCTCTCAACGTTCAGCTTTTGACAAGACTGGAGTCGCCAGCTTCTTGTTTGACTTGTTCAGTTCCACTTTAAACGGTGCCTGAGATGCTAGAATGTAACTGCGGCACCATTTAAGGTGGAATGGTCCTTCTAACAAGAAACAGATTTCAAAATTTTAGTGTTTGCGGATTAAATCTATCAGGAAACCAGCTAGAGTGCTTAGAAATGCAAATAAGTCTGTCCATTCATCTCTAAATTATCGATGTTTGTCTTAAATTCTTCTCCCTGAAGTTTCATTACCTACTAGCTAGGCAAGACTGTTGTCCACATTGCTATGTGTCCAGCAGTCTATGCACCTTCTTCAGGGTAAAAGGGTAAATGATCAGATATAGGCTATGCTAACTCCAGCGTTTATGACCATTTAGTTTTAAAACTGTGTTAGAAAAAGCAGCACAAGCTTATTTTACTGCAAAGAAAGATTATATTTTTACTAGTGATGGGACTTGATTAAAAATTTTTATCGAGTTAATTACAGGGTCTGTAATTAATTAATCACAATTAATTACAAAAATTTATTTTGCTAAAATTTTGAATGAATACATGTATATTCTTAACAAGAAACATGTTTATTGCTTCCACCTTGTGGAAACATCCTGGACTAGGGGTTCATTTTCCTGGTCAAGTGCCCTTTGCTCTTTATACAGTTCCATTGTGTTGGCTGGACTGTGTCTGAAATGACCCACAATCTTGCGGCACAATCGGTGCCGACTGTTGTAACCTTTTGCTCAATTTTCCAGGACTCAGCTACAGAAAAAATGTTCTGGGCAGTTTACTGCATAATGTCTGTTGTTGACTTTTTCTACAGTGAGGACGAAAGATGCTAATTGTCATACTTTATTAACAACAAAGTTGTTGTTGTTGTTTGCGCCAAGATAGTTAGAATTGCTGATGGAAGTCCAATGGTCCCCTGTCAATGCAACACAATCAACTGCATTCAATATGTCTTGTTTTGACGGCTTTTCGTCATCATAAAGCTGCCTGATCTTACTCGCCATGGTTTTCCTACACGGGAGTTCGTAAGCAGGGTCCGATGTCACTATCTAACACAGACTGTAGCCCCCTATCCTCTACCACCGAAAGCGGTCTACAGTCTGTTGCGATCCATTTAGCCAGGGAGTTGCTTAATTTTTCAGACCTGGACTTACTTATTTTGGCCCTGAAACCTGTCATCTGGTCCAATGTGGGCTGGCTGGGGCAGTTATTTGTACCGTTGCTGGGGACGCTGAAATCAGCTGTGGGGTCGGCTGCGCTTGCCGCAACATGTTTTGCATTGAGATGGTATTTTAGGCTTGAGTAGCTTCGGTGATAAGCAAACTCCTTTTTGCACAACTTGCATACAACAGTAGTCTTTTCGAAAGTCCCATCAGGACGTTTTTTAAAGCTAAAGTTGTCCCTCAGTGGACCAAGAGAAGCGGCTTCGTCGTCCATCGTTCTTGTTTGCGGATGTCGCTTGTGCATCAGATTTACAGGCGTGCTAGAACACGCGAATACAAAGGTTCCGGCTCCAAACTTAAACAAATGTGATTCATTCCGATAAAAGTTTTAACGCGTTAAAGTCTTTGTAATTAATTAATCTAAATTAACGTGTTAAAGTCCCAGCCCTAATTTTTACCTATAATTCTAATTCTAATTCCACAGCAGGGCAGTAAAAGAGTTGCAAGCTGCCGACCCTCTTAATACAGGGATTATATTACCGGCACAGGCCTACTTCTCTTACAGAGAACACTGCGTCAAATGGGTTTTACCTATTAAATCTACAAACTAGCACCCCTTAATGATCTATTTGACAGGCCACACATACCTGAACTAAATCAGATCGACAGACTGCATCCCTGCAACATCTGTCTGAAGCCAACGGCTGTATGTTCTGGTGTACGACATACACCAAGCCCGAATGTACCAACAAATCCAAAATGGATCGCCTCTTTTATTCATGCTTCCAGAGTCCCTGAGCCTGAAAAAGAATAGTGTCTGTAGTTGTTTGAGAAAAGATCCAAAGCAAGGCACATTAGTGCACGCATGTGCTTTCATCTGTTCATCTCTTATGTATGTAAGTGGGACATCATCAGTACACCTGACTGCATGTTTCTGCATACCAGCCTTACACAGACTGTGTGGTCCAATCACTGCAGGTGAGACGCATAGGTTTGTCTTTGGAATGTACTTGGCAGAGGGCCAATTCCCTGTGAGGCAGCTCATGGATGGGAGAGGGGCTTGAGAGAGTGGGGAATGGTACATCGGGAAGGAAATTATCCTGCTAGGCGTTGTAGCAATTAGATAGATGAATGACCATGGGTTTTAATTAGAGCACTGGGTACACATTCCACTTCATTATTCAATGAAACTGAGCTAATTCCGCAGACCAACAGTGGGAAGAGCCAAGGCGCTCAATCAGCAAACTGCCTCCGAGATTGAGATGGAGAGAGACGAGGGAGCAGGGTAGGGGGAGCGAGAGGCACTGCTTCATGAAGCCTGAAGGAAAACAAAAAGATCAAGACACGGCAAGGAAGAAGGTCCAAACTACATGAACAAAGGTGCCAGTATAATAGGCACAGCTTTACACAAATTGTACATGCCAAGAAGTCATGGTAATCTTTAGTAGTCGACTAGTCATTTAAAAACCGAAGGAGAGCAGTCGTCATTCATTCATTAAGAACCATTAGACTGCTGGGTTTTGCACACGGAGGAATTAGACCTCCACATTTAACCCTGTGCAGTGAAACACCCACATACATGCAGACTAGTGAACACACACACTAGGGGGCAGTGAGCATACTTGCCCGGAGCGGTGGGCAGCCCTATCCACGGCACCCAAGAGCTATATCCTTGCTCAAGAGCTGAAGGGATCAAACCGGTGACCTTCCGGTAACAAAGCTAGTTCCCTAACCTCCAGCCCACGACTGCCCCAGTAAAAGAAAAAAGCCGTAGTCTTCCAGACACTTGCATTTTTTAGCAGTTTGCCAGTGGAGGCTGAGGGAGCCGGTGGTGTAATTTGAGGTGTGACATGCACTGCAGAAGAGCTTTCCACTGCATCTCACTGATTTCCAGCCTCACTCACTCTGCCACAGTACTACACTCACCACACTCACCACACCTCTAACAGAATTCAAACGGATTCTGGCTGTCCACACTTCTGTGTACGGTATTATTGCTTAATGGGAAACTGCTAATCATGCAAAATGCTAATAACAAGCAGTTGCCTCTGTACTCACTAATAGGCCTTTCAGAGCAAGATACAGGCCTGGATGCTGAACATTCATACTGTCCTTTTTTAAGAAGTTATTCCAGAACTTTCTTTGTAGCCATAGCCAGCAAGAAAGCACAATATTAACCAGTACTCTATAAGCACAGGTTTGTTTTTGTTATAGAACTATGACTGGTAGATTTGCATGTCAGTCAAATGGCCCTTATCGGAGACAGTGGTTCTCAAAACCTAACCTGGCTGGCTGGTGCACGCATACTCCAGCACAACCTTAAACAGGTTTAATCTCGTGCAGTATTTCCACAATAATAAAGTCTAAAGTCTAATAATAAAGTAATAAAGCCTTCAGTCCGTGTTCACATGATGGTTGGCATGGGCAAAACAAGGTCTTGAAGACCTTAAACATGGCATGATAGCTAGTGACAGCTGTGTGGGAAACACAAAAAACCACCTGCGGTCAGTAATCCTGTGTGCGACAACCAGGAAAAATCTGAAAATCTGAATTCAACACAGAACATAATCTCAGAATGCACTACTTATCAGATTTGTCTCAAATGGGCTATAATAGCTGAAGACCATGCTAGGTACCAATGATGTCGGTGAAAAACAAGAGAGTACATCTACAGCAGGCAAAAGCATTATAAAAGGGCCACAGAGCAATGGAAAACAATTGCTAGGTAAGACGACTGACGATAGAAGGACCAGAATTTGGTGCAAGCAACATGAGTCCATGGATGGCGTAAACGGTCCAGGCAGGTGGTGGCAGTGTGGTCGTCTGGTTGATGTTTACCTGGCTCATTGAAACCCTGGATAGCACGGAAAAGCATGTGAATGCCCTGGTGTATATTGGAAGTGTATTCTGTATACTGAGGGTTCCAGCAAAAATTGTGGGCTGCTTGGGAAAACTGTAAAAACTAAAACAGAGAAAAGAGGTAGAGGGACAGGTTTTAAAGTTAGGCATTAAGATTTCAGCCTCGGAGCTGGAGTCCCAGATG
Source organism: Pygocentrus nattereri (assembly GCF_015220715.1). Classification (NCBI taxonomy): domain Eukaryota; kingdom Metazoa; phylum Chordata; class Actinopteri; order Characiformes; family Serrasalmidae; genus Pygocentrus; species Pygocentrus nattereri. The sequence continues at coordinate 29,312,426 of NC_051232.1, read as the reverse complement.
GCTTGCTGATGGCAGGCAGTGATGTAAGCATTTGAGCTGTGCTCATTGTGAATTCCCTTTGAGGCCGAGTGGCAGCAGGACTTTGCTCAGCCTGCGTGTCCGCCTCACTTCGGTCCATCTGACTCATGGAGACTGGATACATGACAGGTGTCCTCCATGAAAAAGCCGCCACTGCTGTAGACCATGAAGTTCTTCTTCTTTTGCAGAAGTACCTCAAGCCTCAGACATTGTCCTTATGACTGAAGTCACCGCCAAGGCCTTTTCACTGCAACCTTCCATGCTTGCTATTTCTTTGTTTTATGACCCCATCCTCTTTTTAGGCTGGGGGGTTAAATGGGTGTGGGGTAAAGAGGCAACCAAAGGCCGTGAAAAGAATGTGCTCTTACATGGTACTTACATGGTTTAGTGTATGCTTGACTAGAGTGATTAATTGTGTGTTCACCAAGGGTACCAAAAAGGGTTCTTTGGAAGGTGCCTTTAAAGAACCTTTTCACTTTAAAGATCTACCATTGTAAATGAGATCAGTGGCAAGACCATTTTGAAGAACCTCTACATGTTCCTAGCACCACACATCCAAGTGAAGAACTAATTTGGAATCTTTAATTTTAAGATAGATAGATAGATAGATAGATAGATAGATAGATAGATAGATAGATACTTTACTGGCTGCTAAATTTCCTTTGGGATCAATAAAGTATCTATCTATCTATCTATCTATCTATCTTAAAAATAAAGGTTCCAAATTGGTTCTTGACTTGGATGTGCGGTGCTAGGAAGACTTTTTAATTGGTATTGAACTTTAACATTTATGTAGAGGTTCTTCAAAATGGTCTTGCCACTCATCTCAATTACAAAGGTAGATCTTTAAAGAATCAGCCACCGACTAGTTCTTGAGTGAAAAGGCTCTTTAAAGGCACCTTCCAAAGAACCCTTTTTGGTACCCTTAGTGAACACATAATTAATCACTCTAGTCAAGCATACACAAAACCATGTAGGTACTGGAAGAATGAAAAAAGCTAGAAGAGGAAAACAATGTGAAAATTTCCACTCTACCAGAAGAATCAGAGAAGCCTTGTGTTCCCCAAGCTTGTAATCAGGTCTTCCAATTGCTAAGTGCTGAGCAAGTTCATGGCACAGCAGATTAAACCCTTGAAACTCCAAGCACCCTGAACTTTTTCCGCTAATGAGAAGATGTTATTAGAATGAATGGAAGTGATTACTGGTCACTCAATTAAGGCATTTCTAATTAGTCTATTGTTTGAAAAGAATTTGCTTGGGGGCCTTCAAAAGATTTTCCTAAACCGTTTGACTTTTTATCTCAAACCTTGATCAGTAATAAAGTAGCACAATCACTCATTATGTCTACATTAAAATGAATATACTGTGAGTAATCAGCCAATGACTCAGTCGGAACAGTTTAGACCTCTGACAATTTGAAACCAGTAAGGAGGACATTAGCATCTAATAGGCCTTTAAAGGCTTGAATTCAGTTATTCACTCGATTAGAAGACCCAATCATTCACTTAAAGAAACACTACAAGTGCTGAACTTGTTTTTTGGGAACGTGAAACTGACATAATTAACAGTGACTTTCTGGGAACAACTATAACGAACTTAAATGACAAGCCTATAACCGTCAAGTAAAATTAGAACTACAAGCAGCTCCTGAGTAGGAATGTTGATCACGGACATCATGTTAATTAAGCCTGATCACGTTCCTTTAGCAAATGGTTCAATGCTTCATGAAATCCCTGATTTTACAGTTCACTTGAATTTTCAGTGTTTCCCCTAGTTTAGTGTTAGGCCAGGTGGTAGAGCCTTTGAAGCTACCATGCATTTGTGGCACTATCAAATGAGTGCAGGAAATGTTTTAAAAGGTGCCATAGAATGAAAACCTGTATTTATATTGGTGTAGATGAATAAGGAGAGCTCACATTCCAGACTGTGAAGGGAATGTTGGCACTTTTCACAAAATAAAGGATTTAAATATCTTCTTTAAATTCATCTTCTAGATGATGCGGCATGAAGTTCCAGTTTACGATACGTTTACGTCGCGTCTTCTTCTGTGAGTTTCCCCACTATCTGATCACTCCAGTCCATGTAAACGTGTTGATCAGATTACTGACAAAGTCGGACTTTCTGCAGTTATCGTATTATTAAGTGCATGTAAACGCACTCATTATTTTGTTTGCCCTCTGTTTGATTTGTGCAAACTAAATGATCAGAACCTTCAAAGCCAGGTCAAATGCAGCTCAAACTAGGCTGCGGACATCAGAGCTATACGTGGAAGAACTTAAGGTTTCAGCGACGGAGCTTTCCATGCTTCTTTCATTTTTCCAAACTGGAGAGTAAGCCAGCCAATTCACTGTTTGTCCACTATGTGAGGAGCTGAAGACCTCCTGTGCCTTTATTTCATGCTGTGTTTCATGTGGAGCTGTATCTCCAAAGGAAGTTCAAACTGCATTACGAACATTGTCTTCTCATTTCACTTTGCACAGTGGAGCATCTTGAACAATGTCTGCATGTATTCCGTGTGTAACAGCCTTTACATGCATGAACTGTGTGTCAGTTCTGCTGCAATCATGCACAGTCATTACCACAAAACCGCTGTCCCTCAGCTCACAATGGCATCAGGTCCAATAAGGCATTAAATGATGAATTAAACAAAGCCCTGCATGCAGTATGTATAATGTGTAAAGGACAGAGGCAAAACAACTTGCTACCTAAACTACAGACTAACCAACCATCAGTTGTTGTGCGTGCAGTGCTACAGTTCCAGACTGAAGGTTTTTCTATAATGAAAGCTTTGTTATCTCATGTTGTGTCGAACTTAATAAGCTTTAGTAGAGGTTAATTTTTGTACAAGGCAATGCATGCAGCTAATAACTAGAGCTTAACTCAGATTCACATTAGCTGACTTTTTGTCGACATCTGCCTCTGCCACAAACCACTATCCACGATCAGATCTGTGTCGGACTTGATCAAGGGATAAGCACCAAGAGCCGAATGTTTGTATATAAGGCTACATTCAGGCAGCAGGTAAAAGTGGCTCAAATCTGCTTTCTCACCAAATCTGACTTTTTCGTTATACTGTTTTCGTTATACAGCTTCTTAACTGACCTGCATGTGCAAAAGAACAACGAATAATGTGGCACAAACTCATTGGCCAGTTGGCATGGCAACAACCAAGCTGGGGATATCTGCCAAGAAGCCAACATTAGCCTGCTAGATACATTCTAATGTATGTAATACATCTAAGACTACATTCACACAGCACGTAAATGTGGCCCAAGTCAGATTTTTCATCCAGAGGTAACCATTCGAAAAGGAATCAACAGTAAAAGCCGCTCTCCGAGGTTTCAGTTTCATTTTCACCTGCAATACAGGAGCTAATAACAAGTTCCATGTTTGCACTTGCTTTAAAAAAAACAAAAGGCACATTATTCAGCCACGGCCGCTCATTGGGTTTGCGTACTTGCTTTCTTTAAACTTTGCTTTCCTATTTGTAACTTTTCTTTGATGCTGCAGCCTCGTTCTCCTATGGCCATGTTAGGCCATTCCCTTCGAAATCTCTGCAAACACAGAGCAGTTTGGACAAGTGTCTTCTAATTTTGTTTCTACAGAAGCATTAATCCCAACTTTTTTATGGTGTCTCTACAGCCCCAAATTACAATAAATGTTCAGTTGGATTGATGTAAAAGTTGCATGAATTTTGATCTGGCAGTTTACACATTTGCACTGCTGCATATCAGATACGTGTATATATATATATATATATATATATATATATATATATATATATATATATAAAACTGTCCCAAATTGGACCTGAAAATGTCACACCCAGTGTGTGTTTTAGCTTTTCATACTATCACACTGATAACACATCTGCGCCATATATGAAGGAAAAGATTGATTTGGGCCACTTTTATCTAAGCTGGGTGACTAATGATGGGGGAAACACTGGAAGACATACTTGAAGGCTGTAGAATTAGAATAAGATAGCACACTTAACTGAATGTTATTACACTTTTTTCCAATAGATTCAAACATTGACAACACATCAATTCATTTTTAGACACCCCGAGTCCTGATCATTAGAGAGGAAGAGAGGTCTGACATCCTAAAAGCCACTCAAAGGAGAGACCTTCTTCCTCTTTATACTAAAGATTGAGCTATGTAATCATCCGTGCATTTTCTCCACACTCAATTATTTATAAGAGTAGAGAATAATCTCAGTCATTACGTTATTCCTGCAATCTGACGCTTATAATAGGGAGCTCCTAATAAACCTACATGTGTGTCCTTAAAAAATAGTTGGCCTACCCTTCCTAAGTAGCACCACATAACTTAAGTGGTTAAATGCTCATTAAAGAGATTAATGTTAACCGCTGAGCTGGTAACAGTTTGGTACATGATTTGCAGTGCTTCAGTCATCCAAGTTCTCCAGAGAATGCTCCCCTCACTAATGATCAACAAGGATGAGAACGAGTGCTTTTCTATCGCTTCCACTAATTGGGCAAAAATAGTAAAAGTCCTACAAAATATTCCGCATGCAGCTCTAAGATAGGAAGGACTTTGTATTACAGCTAGCCTGTGTTTTTCCATGTAATGAGATAGTAACAATGGGCTGCTTACAAGGTACAATTTTAACACTTATGTTAAAAAAAAAGAAAGAAATGAAAAGCCCTGAATACATTAGGGCTTTGTTATGGGCCCTGTTACAAAGATTAGTGGACTATTCCACATTAGCTACAACATATTTTTACAGCTTGTAATTATTTTTAGAGCTGCTAGATGGCTTTTTAATTGCAGCTGCTGAGTTACACACTCGCTGTCCAGATTCATCCACTTAGCTATGACAGGCGCACAGCCCAGTGGTGATTACACCCAAATTCTGATTGGATTCTGGTTTGCATCAATCACTCTCGCGTAAAATCGTAACATTTTCCATTTCCTAGAAATATAGATAATCACCTCCATTGCATCTGAAGGTAAGTTTACACCTTTTCTCCCAGTGGGAAAATCAGACTTTCTATACACTGTTAGAAATACAGGTACCATGCAGGTACATGATTCGTTCATCAAGGTACAAACAATGTAAGTGAACCCTCAAAGGAGCAACAGCTGGTCCAACTGTGTACCTGTAAGTTTTTCCTAGCGGAAAAGTAGATATTTTAAAACGGAGCAATAAAATAAAAAGCCTGGAGGCGAGGCGGGGGGGTGGGGTTGTGGGTGTGGAGTCAGTACAACTTAGAACATCGTTTCAGTGGATTATGGTTCAGTTATGCTCCCTGACTAAAGGTACTGAGATGGACCCCTGAGGGTACCACCACAGCGACGGTGTCTTACCTTTTTTTCTGGGCGTGTCGGGGCCGAATGGTTTAATGTCACTCTGTGGATTTACCAAGTCTGCAAATGACAAACGAGCTGAATGTGGATATGATGGCTGCCTTTAATATAATAATGACGGACTGTAAAAGCAGCCGATAACTTGGAACGACCGGCGCTTCAAATTCCAGACACACATTTGAAACACAAGCTATCATGATATGATATTTTTGCCATATCGGCCACCTCTATGCATGACATGGCCTGGCCAGACCCGTCCACACTTAAGGCCTCTGCATCCGCTACCTATTTGTACCCAAACCTACTTCTCCATGGGTAATTTAAGCAAGCCGACATTAGGGCGGAACCTAAAAATAGAAGCTGGATAAAGAGAGAGAGAGATACTGATACGCTTGTGCTTTCACTCTCTCTCCATTATGATGCTGAAATATCCCTGTCTGGTTTCTCCAGCTTCAGGATGTGTCTAAAGCAGTTACTGGTTTTAAAAAGCAGTGGGTTCAGGCTCTCTGTGGTACGATATGTGGTTTCCTAAAAGGCAAACAGTAGTTTTGCGGTTTCTCCATGGGGAAGGGCCAGATTAGTTTTGCTGTCATTTGGTGGCGACGCTGTAAACCATCCTGCTGAAAGTACCGCACGAAATGGAAGGTGACCCACTTTCATTACTGTCAACTATAACGGCGAAAAAGCCGAAGAGCTGAAATACAGTCTCAGAGAAGCATGACAGAACAGTGTCCATTCATATCTGTGGATTTACACCATAATGTTGGTAAACCATAAGGAAATTCGCTTGAAGCGTAACAGAACACAAGGAGCTGCGTGCGTGTACCTCTCTTTAAGCTGTCAAAGCCCAGCATTTCCTCATTGGAGCACGATAGCGAGAAACTTTCATGAACACGTGTTACTTTTGCACTATGACGATCGATGTGTTATGGTGTGAGGGTGCTACATGTTGATAGTCACAGTTTGTAGACCTGTGAACATGGACCTGGGTATTATATTTATATAGCAGAAAGTAGGACTGCTTATGTAACTCACATATTGGCTGCAGTGGGCGTAGTTCTAACAAAGTGTCAATACTCTGTCCTCCATAATCTTAGATACTGAGCGCAACAATGTCATGGACACAGTGATGTGGTGGTTGCAGGCTGGTTAAACGCTTTTAAGGTTCGAGTTGGAAGGAAGGCTAGCTCCAGCTCTTCAATTTGACAGTAGGGTCGAGTTGCCGGTGAGTTCAGTGGCTTTTCCACTGACGTAACTTGGCAATAAATACAAAAAGTTTACATTCCGGCAAAAATATCTCAAACGTCGTGTAGCCTAGACTGTGGGTGAGACGTGATTTTATTTTATGTCGCAATTTTACAGGAAAGCCAAAGATAAAGAGATAAATAAAACCAGATTTTATCCAAAATCTTAAGCACTTCAATAATGTGATGGGTACTTTCTGTAGTTTCTGGCATACGACTTAATTCACTGTTAAAGGCTTTTAGTATGATTTGTTCTTCATTTTAATGTGTGACTTCTTGAAGAATGCCGGGGAGCAGGCTAATCTGTTAGCACCCACACTGCTCTTACATTAGGTATGCTGTGGATGAGCAAACTCTCACTACAGGTGCTACTGTGAAGCTCGCCACAAACAAATGGGACAATAAATAGGACCTTCTGTTTATCTGAAAAAAGCAAAAATGAGTCAGTAAGACAGGGCGATTCAAAAAGATTCATCCGAATTCAAAGCGCCATATTTTTACAACCGTGAGGCGCCGAGGAACCAATCACAATCCAATTGTAAGAGGGGGGTCATAGAGTTTCTGACGGTCAGTGGAAGATGGGCTCCATTCAGTCTGAGAGGAGCTGAGACCCTTGAGCAGAAAGTGTTCTGCGTTCTATCTTCTTCTTCACGTCAATCAGAATGAATCCGTCAGACCTGTGCAGTCTGATTTCCAAAGGCAGTGAAGCTCCAGCAGCTCAGAGCGTTCGCCGTTGGTTCCACAGCACTGGATGATCTCCGAAATCGCCTCGAAAGAGCTGTGAGTGCAGCGACACCCGACACGCTCAATCCATTATAGGATGAGTTTGACCATGGCGTTGATGTCCGTACAGCTGGAGGAGGATTATATTAAGCACTTGTAAAATTACATAATAAACTTTATGCTCACTTAAACCATTTACAGGTCACTGCATTGTTCTGCAATGATTTACAAGTGAAATGAATCATTTTTATAATCAGATGAATCTTTCTGAATCACCCTGTATAAGGTAGTGCCGTGTAAACTAAATTAAGATTAGGGCTTGGATGCTAACGTGCTAACACAAAAGAATCCTCAAAGCTTCGACAAAAAAACGCATTAATTACAGCTCTATAAGTTCACACAGCAAGTTTACAGCACAATAGGAGCCAAACACATAACCCACTTCAGGAAAAATGTTTTTCAATAGTGAAATAGACATGATGAGACTTACACATCACCTCGAGGCCAACACATTATATTATCCCTGTCCAAAAAAAATCTCCAAAATGGTAACAAAAACATTCTTAATTCTTAATATAAAGGGATTTTATTCCAAGTGATTTTGGACTATTTCTATTCGTCCACTCTTCATAAAATTTACAAACGTAAAATGTAAAAATATTTAGATATGCAACAATATGGGAACTGTGTGGAGGGGGCAGATTTTTATGCACATAGCTGCCAGTGAGGATACATGAGCATTTATATAATATACCGACTGGAACTAGCATTAAGTTAAGTGATACTTTTTTGAATCCCACCACGGGGAAATTTCACCTCCGCATTTAACCCATCCGTGTAGTGAAACACCACATACACACTAGTGAATACACACACACTAGGGGGTAGTGAGCACACTTGCCCAGAGCGGTGGGCAGCCCTATCCACGGCACCCGGGGAGCAGTTGGGGGTTAGGTGTCTTGCTCAAGGACGCCTCAGTCACAGACTGTCGGCACTGGGGATCGAACCGGCGACCTTCGGGTCACAGGACCAGTTCCCTAACGTCCAGCCCACGACTGCCCCCATTACAGAGAAATATAGCATTTATTTCTTTAGGCTTACAAATGAATCAAATGCAGATAATTCAGCACAGTCTAAACATTCTGTTTCCTGAAGTATGATATATACATCACATCATATGTCGCTCAAATTCCAAACATCTGGGGAAAGCCTTTTCTTTTGTGAGCAAAGATCTGCCGGTAGTGATAGGACTCTGATACCGTCCTTAGTATGACTCTGCTGTCAGTCGAAAGCATCCTTTGAAACACACTCTGGTAACATGTTAATGCTCCTATTTTCAGTCTCATTTTCAGTTTAAAGGCCAGACTAAAATTCTGATTAACTGACTAACTACTGTTTTAGCACAGTCAGCATATGAACAACAACAAGCTGAACTACGTTTTCTGACCGTGCCATGCATCAGCGTTGTCCGTCCCCAGCAAAATTACAGGTCCCCATGAGGAGACAGCACTCCCTGCACTTTGTTGGGATGCTACATTTTTTGTCGTTTATCTACACGCTCCATCTGTGGGGAGGAAAGGAATTTTAGAAGGCCATAAAAGATGCGTGGGTCCAAATAAGTGCCGGGCCTTTCATTTCCTCCCTTATCGCCATGCTGCTAGTATTTCATGTCAGCGAGGCTTGGGCCTGTGCTGCTGTCTTTAGCGCTGCCAGCGTTTCAGTCACAAGCCGGACGACCTTGAGGAAACAAAGCCCTGACAACAAAGGTGCAGCCTGCTGCCTGTATCCCCCCTCCCTCCATCCCTCTACAGCTCAGGCGAAGAGAGGGCTGGGCAAAGGGGCAATCAATAGCTCTGATCCTCGTAGCATTTGGTGGGGGGGGATCACTGATCTTCCCCTGAACAGAAAGCAGGGCCAGTGTGTCCCTCAGTAGTGGCTGGGTGAGATGAGGATTCAGCTAAAGAGAACTAGAGAGCGTTGTAGAGCTGCAACAGTTAGCTGAGAAAGTCAATTAGCGAGCGTGTCATTTACTCACAGAAGTGCTCTATACTGCTCCGCAATGTTCAAACACTGCAATACACAATACACTTCTGTTGCAGCATAAAAGTCGAATGAAGCATTAAGTGTGTTAGGCTTGACGCAGGTCTGAGCAGATCGATCAGCGTCTGCCATGGTACAACGCGCGCCGGGTACAAATTTTGACTTGTATGCCGCTTTCTGAGCTTAGCTCACACTGGCTAGACACTCCGACAACAACCATGACCTCTACTAAAGGCATACAGGTGCTATTCAGTGTGGGAATGTGCAGTGATAATGTCGTGCACCTCTTACTGTCTGTACTCATATTGAATGTCATGCTTTCACCAAAACAAAGCTGGATAAAAACACAGTAGGGACAAATAGATAAGCATTTAATATTGTACTGTGTCATAATGCATTGTATTGTATCATTGTATCGTGGCTAAGGTGTTTGTGGCTGGTACATTAGCTTGGGGATGACATACTGGCTGGTGTTTAGAGCTTTAGATGTGAGCACCAAGCTGGTAAGAAAGCAGTTTAAACAGATCAGGCAAACGTCTCTCCCACTTAGAAACGGTGCGGTTCCATGACGTCACTTCCACGTGGCAGCACCCACAGACGTTTTCAGCATTTTAGGTAGATTTTTATACATAACATTCAGCACAATGTCCCCAAATACATGATGATCGATGAGAATCAAATTAAGAAATGCTTCCCAGTACTTCTATTCATTCTACGTCATACAGCTCCCAGGTACTTGAAGGTGTTTCCAGTTTCCAGTGAACTGTAGCGTATGTCTTTACTGAACACCCTATTGCTCCAAACAGTTAGAAAGTATTTGACTTTGTCCATCATCAGACATCATTGACTTTGTCCATCCACCAAATACTTACACAGCAGGTTGGAGTTTGCACCCCAGAAAGTCTCTGTTGTCAATGGAATATTATAAACTCTTGCCTATAGGAACATATTTGACACAAATATCAGCCTATATGTCCAAAATAAGCCATTCAAGAGGAGTTGACCATTTAATAAAGATGTTTTTCAGTGCAAGCCGTCTTTAAAACTAATGACTTTAAAGCTAATATGCCAGCATAGTCGCAGCTGGTGGCAGCACATTACAGGAAATGTCCAATCTAAATCTTATCTAACTCTCCCTCCCAGCCAGTCAACTGCTCTCGATGGCTATCCAGACAAGAAAAAGTCGAACTCAATGATTAGCATGCAGCTTGTAACAGCACGGAGGCTGCATTATGGAAAGTTAATATACAGAGCAGATCACCTTGTTGGAAGTGGCTCAGCCTATCATAGGCTTACACTAACCATGTTTACATGCAGCCTGTTAATCTGTTAATAACCTGACTAACAGTGCAATCAGAACAGAACACGTCCATGTATACCCCTGAATCGGAATCGACTAGTCCGATTGAGGACCGTCGGAAGGCAATTTCTATCCAATTGAACGAGGTGGGTAATCCTGAATTCTGAACTCCACAAACAGATGAATAAAACGCCTGTATCCCATTACATTCTCAGTGGGAAAGTTCACGTCGTAGTGAAAGCAGAAACTGGCAGGAGCAGAGACGGGTCTGCAGGAGACGATGCTTATGCTTTGATCTTTGAAAGGCGGCAGTGGGGCGGGTGTCCAGCTTATGGAAGCATATAACCACCTCAGTCTTAATCTATAACTGAAATGTATTCAATTGGATCGGTAGAAACCTTTGCATGTACACACAACCACTAATGCGAGCATGGATTTAGGTGCCTGCTATCTTTGATGACGTTAGATAAAAACCAATCAGAGGACCTCCGTCACCCAAACACCACCTCTGACCTCCATCCTCAACCCCCTTGTGCAAGTATGTATACAGCAGCCAGAACAACCTGAAAAAAAAATAAATTCTTGGGTAATTTGAGCAAAATACCCCAAATGATTTATGCTTCAGTGACTGTAAATATCTTTTTAATCAAATGTGTTTTTATTATCCGTATCTGCTTTTCTAAAGATGTCTCTCCGTTCTAGCAGGTAAAAAACTGGAGGTCTTGTCTGCCTGGGCACAATAACGAGACAAGGTGTGGACAGACTTGCCTATGGGGACGTTGCTTGATGGATTATTGAGTGCTACCATCAATATGATACGGGGAAGTGTGATGAAACTGCTGAAAAAATAACCCATTATTGGAAAAACATAATTGATTAATGGAACAACCGTTGATGAGCGAATGAAATACAGAATGAACTGCAGCTCTACAACCTCGGCACTCTAAAGGTGAAGTGGTGGCAGTGGCTGTATGAACCACACATACAGATCAGCATTTATGTACACATGTATGCACCCTTATATACAGACGCAGGCACGCAGAGGTCTGTGCTGCCCAAGCGCACCGAGGGAGAAAGTGGAATAGCTGCCGCAGTGGCCCTGTTTCCCCAACCCTACATAAATAATAAATATGACCTTGCTCCGGAACACTCTAATTTGTGTTGCAGCTCTCTATCATAGTCCTATCTAATGCTCAAACTAATTCACAGTCTGGTATTATCACCTCTGTTCCTGCTAGACGACGCTCGTTTAGTTTTCAGACGCTCGCAGAGGGAGTTGAGGGTATTTTTAGTTGAGCAGTGAAACTTGGAGTGTGTGACAGAGGAAGGCTGTAGTCATGGTCATTTGGGCATTCGCCCATAAAGGCCAAAGCCACAGACTGGTACATTTTAAACAGTGTGAAATGTGAGGATGTGGGTCTCAAATCTTATTTTCTTTTTTTCCTATTTCGGGATCAATATCAGCACGACTCGGCGCAGTTAATGTGGGTGGAAAGGGCTCCAGAGGTGTGACAGACATGCAACAGTGATTGAATATACAGCCTCTGTGGAACCCCTAGTCTGTGGAACCATCTGCAGAACTACAGTTAATCTGTCAAAATTGTTAAAAGAAGAATTTTAAAGAGGAAGACGAAGGAGCAGAAGATGAACTACGTTACAAAAAAGCGAAAGACATTATTGCAAAAGTCAGAGACTGATGGGAAATTTTAAACAAATACACCCTTAATAAATGAAGCACTTGGGTAAAGGGAATATTCATTTCTCACTGAGAGGCGACACAGGAAAAGCATTGGGCCATAATCTGGGTGAATTCTAGCTTTAGTGAACTCTCTGAACCTTGTGAACTCACATGATATCACGTAAGAATGACCGGATATGATGGGATGGACTGCTACTCCCTTTAAAAAGCAGTGCCGTACACGTCTGGAAATAAGGGCCCCAAAGTAACGAAGGGGTTTTGTAGTTGGTATTAAAGATTTTAAGATGATGTCCGAGGCCTGAGGTTGAAGGAGATAGCCCTGGGTCCAGACGAGACCGCCTTCAATTTAATTCATGAATCAGAAAAGGCATTTCACAGGCCACCTTTTACTGTGTCACAGCTTGCATTCTTCTCAGGAGGCTCAGCTTTTTTAAAGAAACAATATTTGCAGTTATTTTTCACACCTCTAAAGTTCAGTCTTAGAAGTTGGCTGCATTTTCTGCTTCTTATGATCCAGATAGTCCCAAACACATTCAGTTTCAGTGATGTTGAGGTCTGAACTCTGGGGTGGCCCGTCCATTGTTTTCTCAGTAACAGCTTCTTGATAGCTACACAACCTTTCAGGCTCGTAGTGTTGTCTTCTCACAGTGGAAGGATGGACAGGAACACCTGATCTGAATCAAGAGTGGAGCTTGATTTTTTCCTCTCTCAAAGACGAAAACTTTATGCTCTGTTTATTTGATGGTGACAGCTTTTTTGCGGTCTACCAGGTCTTGGCTGTCGGAAGTCCATTTTTCTGTATCCCTGTTTCCTGTTTTTTTCACTTACAGGTCTTCAATGGTCTCCTTTCTATCTAATCTTTATAGAAATATCCCCTAAAAATGGAACAACTTGGCCATTTTGGCTGGACCTTACACACATCAAGTTACTTTTGGACAGTACCATAGAAAAAGAAAAAGGAAAACTGGGAGAAAAAGATGACAAATCTGAATAAGATGAAGAATCAGAAGATGAATTAGAGGAATGAGAGGAAGAAGAAGAAGGAGAAGAAAAAGGAGAAGAACAACTAGAAGATACTGATGAAGCACTAGATGCTGAAGAACTAGAGGAGCTAAAGAAAGAGAAGAAAAAGTAGAACAAGAAGCAGAACTAGAAGAAGATGACGAAGGACTAGCTGAAGACAAAGCAAAAGAAGATCAACTAGAAGAAGAAGAAAAGAAGAGGAACTAGAATAACTACAAGAAGAACAGGGAGCAGAAGAAGAAGACGGTGATACACAATATTAATTTAGCCTCATAATCTCATCAGTCAGGATGCTAAAAATTGCCTGGACATGAAATAAGTTAAACGTCTTAGAGATGAATGCTTTCTGCATCTCAGACATGCTCTATATTGCCAAGACAAAAATATCTTTTGATCCGAGCGAGGCATTCCCCAGCGAGCCTATATGTATCGCATTCTGCATTTAGGCATCGACTGCAAACCCTGTGATTCAGGATACAAACAGGCGTCAGAAGTTAATGCTTTGAGCTGCAAATCTGCCTTTCCCCCCCTAAAAATAGCCAAAACCTTTCAGCAGTTATCAAAGTACATGTTGAAACATAAAGTCACTGCAATTAGAAGGTGTTTAATCTTCGGGAACCTGAGCTAAGAGTGTCAGAGCAGTTCCTATGTTAACAATGCGACCACGATTTTCCTCCGCCGACGGCTGCATTTTCAATATGGTGAAAATATCTGAGCCATGGTGACAGTCCAGACATATCTTCATGGAGAGACTGTTTCCATAGCAGGGAAACAAGAAGGACAAGCCCTTTAGAGAGGATGTTCTCTAGCCTGACCGCAGTGTCTGGCAATTTGCCTGATGGAAGAAAATAGAATGGCTTTCCAAAGAAAACTTCTGAGATGCTTTTACTGACGTTTTTCTTTGACTGCATTTGCATGTGGCTTTCTGAGTTCTATGCCACTATTATTTTCACCGTATAAAAAGGACAAAATTCAAGCCAAACTCTTGAATGGACTATTAAATATCGTTTCAGGTTCAAACGCAAAGCAATAACAGTCTACCAGACTTCACAGATGCTGAACCTTCATGTAGTTTTACAGCTCAGTTCAGCTGATGCTTGTGAAGGTTTAATGTGAATAATCTTCCTGCAACTTTGACAGTTCCGTCAAATCTGCCTGGCTCGCTCTCTTCGTTAGGTTTGAAGTCAAAGTGATGATCAATAGATATTCGGTTCTTCTCGGCTGCCAAGCCGTCCATCTTCGAGCTTGTTTTTAGCCTGTTTTAATCCAGCAAAGGGCAGAGAATCACTCTAAAATACCGTGCAGAGCTTTGATGGACTTCAGTAGCTATGAAGTTCTAGCTCAGTTCAGTCAAGCTGAAAGAACTTCCAAACAGACAAAACAGCTGAGCAGCAGGCACCATGCTTGGGTGTTGACTTCTTCTAAGAGATAAACAACCAGAGAAGAACGATGTCCTGCAATCCTGGACCTAGCTGAGGTCATGCTCACAAAATCATCTGTCCATGGATCCATGACCGAGTATTCTCTGTTCTGAAACAATGGTCAATAGATAGATAGTGGCATCAAAACTACTGGTCAATAAATGTGGGAACCACTACGAATTGGGATTTAAGGCCCTTTGCTGTATTAAGACATGGATAACCTGCCATTAGTAAGGGAACCAGGATCTACTCCAGGGGTCTGTTTTATCCACATAGAGCCGTGTCGCTGCAGGTTTTTACTCCAATAACGCAAAAGGAGATGAGGGGCTCCTGCTGGCTTGGCTTGAAAACCTGCAGGTATATTAGCCCTTTGTGGACAAAACCCGTGACCCCTAATCTGTTCAACAGCTGTAAAGTTCTAGTTCTGTTCAGTCAAGTTGATGCTGACAACAGACGGTTCTAAACGGACATAAACAAAACAAGGGAGTGGTGTAAATCATACCTGGATGGACACATTTCTGTGAGCTCAGCCCACAGCTGCCCTGCGGTACTGTACTTGGAAAAAAATTTGGACAGAACTAACGATGCACCATGATTTTTTGGGATGTGTAGATGTCTAGATTATCTAAATCTATTTAGATTTAACAGATCAAGTCTAAAGGTTTTTCCGACATTGGTTAAGTACATGGAAATACTGGATCTGGGAATCAGCCCACAATTCCCATATCTGTGCATTACTGTACAGAACTTTACAGCAGAGGCCTCAAAGTCAGATTAGCTGGGGTCCACTAGCCAGGTGGTCTAAATGAACGTATGACTGTTAACTACATGAATGCACCCAATTAACCGCATCTTAGTCTATTAATTAGTCTATTAATAATTAAGTCTATTAATTATATTAGTCGATTAGTAATTAAACCACTACAAACCATATACTATATACAGTACTGTGTGAAAGTCTTAGGCACCCAAGACACATTTTCAAAATCTATTTATTTGTGTAGTTTGTGTTTATTTGCTGAGAAAAGTGTTAATATTTGAATAAACAAAATGTATGGAATATTAATGAATAACGATTATATATATAAAATAAACAGTGATTTTCTGGATGTTATTGTGTTTGTTTAACCATTTCCAAGCCGCTCCTCGAGGAAGCCCAGTATTATATGTAGTTAAAAAGCAGCTCCTGGTTTGACCAATCAGTGCTCAGTAAATTGTGCTCATGATGTCATTGATGATATTAACGAGTCTCTGTGAAGGTGTCCAGGAAAAAGATGGACCCAAGAAATTCTTACTTTTTACTGTTTTTCTGTTCATTTGAATTATGAATACGACTTTATTCTAATGTATATTGTGATAAACTCACTGCTGAGGTCAATTGTTTAAAAATTTGCTTAGATGCCTAAAACTTTCACACAGTACTGTCTATATTTCTGCTGTTACATTGCTGTTGTTGTAATAGAAGTAGCATAAACATATTTACCATTTAATAAACATTTTAGTGTTTAAAACTTTTACCAGCAGCATTATACTGGACTCTTGAGTGAAGTTGATCGTTTCGTTCATTTCTCGCTTCTGACATGCTGGCAATCACTGCTATGTCATGAGTGAATGAAGAACAGGGAAGATTTGACTGACTAGTTAAAAGTTTCAAGCAAAGTTAGCTAAGGCTAAATGACAGTGTCTGAATGATGTTAAAACTTTTTTTTGCTTTTAACATCGCAATCAGGAATCTAAGCTGACTTCATATAGCCGGGAAAGTCGGGAAACCAGCCACACTGTCTGCAAAAGTGTGTAAAATGTATCCATTAGATGTAAATATGTGGTCACAGAAAAATGAGTGATTGATATAAATCAAAAAAATGATTTATAAACTATAAATATGTGACAGGCCGTACGAACCTGTCTGTACTTTAAGAGCCCTGCTTTACATTATATGCCGTGACTCAATCTTTTAAAAGGTTCTTCGGACTCGAATATCATATGTACAAAATAAATGGTTTGTCAAAGGTTCTATGGGAAGCCTAAAGTGGTTGTTCTCCTAATAACAGTCATGCAGCTCCTCATACACTGCACACATTTGGACAGAAAGACAGAGAGCGCAGGGCCAGGGACACATCTAGGACATTGAGCGCACTGGTTTAATCAAACTCCAAACCTAAACCCAGTAGGAGCTTTAAATGAACAATTTCAGCTCAAATTAAATCAGCCCCAAATATTGCTGATTTAAACCTGTCCTGTGCGGTGTGTTCGGCCAAAATGCCCTCGCAGTGCTGCGAGAAACTGATTGGTAACTACAGCAACTGGGCCTAATCAGGGCACTTAATGCTCAAATACCTTCGACTAAAACTTGCTCCTTCCTCTAGAGTTATTTTAGTCGTACTTTTCTTTATTTTAGTCGTATTTTACATCGTATCTGAATATCTGATCCATTCCGTGTGGGGGAAAACACACAATGCACCCATTGAAATAGATGAAAGTATCTTTTCAAAGCACTGCTGATTATAATACGTTATCATGCTCAACAGCAGCGCGGCAAAGTAAAGGAGGTCACCGAACCTCTAATGCATTAAGCTGCTTTAAAAAAAAAAAAAAATCAGCTTACACAGTCAAAAAAGTCATGCAAAATATGACTTTGATAACTGTGTTTTCAAACAGAAGCTGCAGAGGTCAGGCCAGTATGGCTCAGAGTAAATTAGTCTCTGTAAGCACAGGAGTCGACATGACCCTTTGCACTGTCTTATTACAACTACAGTACATTCAGAGCAACACTCGTGGTGTAAAAACAACCCTAAAAAAAAGCAAAACCAGACACGTATCTGAAAAACACACAGCATCGCACCACTACCTGCTGGCCACAACACTGGCCAAAACGCAAAACGGTCACCATCGCTAAACACGCCTACTGGCCTCCTACACCGGCTATGTTTACATGCAAAGATTCCACCCAATCCATTTGAGTACAGATTACAGATTTAGGCTGAGGTGTTTACGCTCACTCTACTCAGCTATCTGATGGAAAACCTCTGTTTACATGCTCCAAGTAATCCGATCCGAGGTGTATACATCGATGTACTCTATTCCGACCGAGCTATTGTGGTGAATTTGATCTTATTAATTCTATAGTCATAACATTAATTTCTATCATATTGGTTATACTGTGTAGATCCTGGTTGGAGTTTATCCTGTGGGCCCCAGACTGAAATGGGAGCAGGATCTCAAGGTACCAGTGGATTTGAGATCCAGGGTCCATTGGCCAGGAAAGGGGCCCCCTGAATGTAAACAATGCCTATATATGGTATTAGGTGATCAGGGCCATTATGGAGGAAAAGGTATTTTGCTTGAAGAAGACCCATACGTTGGGAAGGCTATCTTAATAGAAACCAGATGTGGGCTATATGTCCACACAAACATATAAAAGCCCTGAGTTGGGAACGTATGTCAGAGAGGAATTTGGCTCTTCTCTCCAAGCTGATTCGTGAAGGCTTGTCTGTGACTTCGACCTCTCAATGCTAATAAACATCTTTATATGCAAGAGACGAGTGTCACTGAAGAGTTTGTGCCTACACCTTCACAGCATCGCTACTAAAGAAACCACACTATCACATATAGTTGGATTATTCTGATGATGTATCTTCAAGGTGGGTAGAACTTTTGACAACTGCTTTGGGGTGGACTTTGGTATTAAAGCTTCCCATCCCCCACTAGCTGGATAATGCAGGAGGAAATCAGCCAACATTACTGCAAGGAAGCCGCCGTCACTTCTCTATCTATTAACTTCCACATCAGGACTGATGCATTTGTGTAGTGCATGCTGGGCTTTGTAGTGACAGAACACTGATTGATGAAAATAAGATCATTCATTCTGTCAGGTGGCTGAAGCTGAGGGATGCACTACAAGACAGTACGTAACACAACAAATAACACAGTAAATGGAAGTTTTAGGCCGGGATGCATCTAAAAAGTGCCGTGCTCAAGAACGTAATTCGCCCAAACAATAACTAACAGTGCAAAAAGTAGACTATTTAAAATAAAACAACTAATTCTAGTGTACAACTGAGCTTGCTACTTTTTGGTCTTGAGTTACGGTTAAGCTACATGTGGCCAACGACAATTCTGATATCTTGCAAGCCTAACAGGCTACTGCTTCAATTTTTCAAATCCAGCTCAAGCAGAACTAAAATAAGGTTGCTATAGAAGAACACAGCACAAAGCGTTTCTCAGGCAACAGTTCCTTGGAGGCAGGGAAATGCTGAGGAAAGCTGATGATCTCATGTTTAAGTGCTGCTCTATGAGGGAGGTGAATTCAAAAGGGCCTTTGTGGATAAATCCCGTTCTGACATTTTTACTGAGCGTGCCGTAGGGGTGGTCCATATGACAACAGGTCATCGTTATAGCAATTAAATGTGGGTTTTGTCAGTACTTGTAAACACTGCATGGTAGGACATCTAGTTTTCCGCACACCAGTGTTGAGTGTCCGTCAATACGAGTGTCTGTTTCAGTATTTGTATTTCATCGACAACACAACCACTCAGTTTAGGTAGGATATGTTAGGCTGCCAATGCACAACAGTAAACTCTTTTGATTTTGGGAATAACACGCCACTCCGGACTGATATGCTTTGGGTTTTTTTTTTTTTTTGGTAATGCTTTTTTTTAATGATCATTTTATAATATGTTTACTATTGCGTTCACTTAATAATCCGATCACTGCCGAAAATCAGATTTTGTCAGTAGTCTGTTCAACGCGTTTCCATGCACTTGAGTAATCAGATAATGGGAAACTCTGGGTCTACATAAGTGAAACTCAAACTTCATGCCGCAGCTTTTTACATTTTTTTATTTTATTTTGATAAACATGAACATTATATCATCTAGAAGAGGGAGAACATTTGAATCCTTTCATTTGCCAAGCATGTAGATGGTTTCAGCCTCGCTCCAAAAGTTTATTTCCAGTACCACGGACAGTTTAGCACATGAGACTGAGACTGAGAAATCCGAAAGAAATCAGAGTAAGAGTTTACATGCCCTGAGAAATCTGACTGCTGAGCTAAAATCCAGCTCTCGGATTTATTAGTCAGATTTCTAGAAATGACTTCGATCCAAGAAATCAAGAGTGTGCTGTTCACATGATAATCTGAATAATCCGATGACTGCAGAATCCGATTACGATCACTTTAAACAGGAAAAGCTCTTTATTAATATGGCATATAGACGTATCCACTCTGAAATAACAGCTTTTTTGTGCTATTACTATTTTATAGCGTCATGAATATGCCACGATTTCAAGCTGTTCTAACATGTATGAGAACTCTGCCTCATTCTTGCTGAACATGTCTGTATATGGACTGCGTGGACTGGAGAGCGAACAGTGCATTTTCAAACTCTAACAGTGTTTCCACGCTGCGTCAAACTCTGGGCGTCCGTACACAGCGCATCATGAAATCATGCTGTTATATTTCAGCCACATGGCTCACCCTTGCTATGACATGTTGTGTATGTGTACGTGACAGTCTGACTACTCACAGTGACCCACATGATCTTCACACACCCCTGTGTGCTCCTAATTCCCTGATTCGCTCCATGCCGCACTGAGCGCTGTGTGTGTTTGTGTGCGGTTGGAACAGTGTGTCCTCTGAGCCCAGGCTGAAATCCTTTACAGTCCATTAGCACTGCCACACAGCCTGCACCCCGCACATTGTGTTGTGACTCTGTGGGACATTACCTGAGACCCGCTCTGTCCCGAACATGCCAAACCTCATCACATCACACGCTCACAACACCGCTCATGCAACCAGACGGAGGAAAAAGACAAGTCATTACCAAGCGCTCTTTCATGTCGTTTCAAAAAGAGAACACAAGCAGCAAAAGCTCTATGCACAAGAAGAATAAACAAGCTATACTGCACTTCAAAAGTCTGGAATCCATATTACTGAGTCTATCCTGCTGCAGATAAATGTCCTGTGCAGCATCATCATTATCCAGAGCGACTTACAATTTGATCATTTTTTTACACAGGTAGGCCAAGGCGGTGTTAGGAGTCTTGCCCAAGGACTCTTATTGGTGTAGTGTAGGGTGTTTGCCCAGGTGGGGGCTTGAACCCCAGTCTACAGCGTAGAAGGCAGAGGTGTTAACCACTACACTAACCAACCACATTCACTTGCTGTGAATTTGTTTTAAACATTTCTTCATCTGAAACACTTTACATTTACAGCATTTAGCAGACGCTCTTATCCAGAGCGACTTACAAGAAGTGCTTTGTCTATCTAGAGAAAGTGTCTTTGCTGGTTACCAATAGGTTAGAGAGAAAGATGGTCCTGAGCTCAGATACTGCTAGAAATAAGTCACTGTACCCAGAAAAAACAGAGTTGAGCACAGAACTCTGTGCCATGCAATACAATACAATAAACTACAATACACAGTGCATTCAACAATAAAGTAAACTATAAAACACAGTGCCATGCAATAAAAAGCTTTACCTGAAACTATGAACAAACATCATTTAACCTCTTCAACTCCTTGGAACCAGTGGTGCTTCCAAAACGTGCTTCGTCATGTTCTTCATAACTTTTATATTCCATAAGCTCCGTTCAAAGGATGGCTGTTATATGAGGCTATAACTCTTCTCTCCGGTCTAATAGACGGTGATGTCATTTTAAACCCTTATAATACAAGAAGCTGAACTCATAAGTTCTTTTGTACTGAAAGTCGACCCATTTTTCCCCAAATCTGGGCTATAAACTATAAACAGACGGCGCCTCTTCAGTGAGCGGCTCTGTAAAAATTATTTTTATAAAATAATACAAAGAGCGTCTGAGAGTTTTGGCCTTCAGCGGTAAGTTGTAAGCATAGTAATACGTGTAGATCATAAAACACATGTTCTTAGAATTTGAGGGGAGCTTTTCCAAAATAAATAAATGAATAAATAAAATAAAACAGAAATTTGCATTTATTTCATGCAGTTAGTGAATAATTTGCCTTACGATTTGATCATGTAAATTCAGATGGACAAACCAAAACATACCCTGGAGAATAAGAGGCTAAAAGAAAGATCTGAAAGAAATCAGGGTAAGACTTTACAGGCACCGAGAAATCTGATGACTGAGCTAAAATCCAGCTCTCTTCAGCTCTCAGATTTCTAGACTTTACACCGATCTAAGAAGCCGGAGTACACGACCATTTGAATAATCGGAGAACAGCGGAAATGCGATTATGATCAGAATATTGAGTGGTTGTAAACGCACTGATTAATAAGAAAGCTGCACAGCATCAGGAAAGAAGTTGTGATAAAACGAATATCCAAAATACGATTTAAAAGCAGTGATCGAATCTCAGCGCAGATAAAACTGTAAATAGACAATTTATTACCTCACCATTGCTTTTGGTCTTGACATCAATATTTAATACCTAAACATGTACTTCCGTATTACACATGATATTGTTAGGGCTATGAAGCTTAAATGAATGCTCTCCAAATACCCTAAAAGTCCATGATCTAGCTCAAAAAAGAACTTGCTAAGAAGGCGAACCTCATCTAGGAGCCTCACCAACACTAGAAGTCAATAGTCAGCAAAATCTTTTCTGTAAATACATCCCCAAAACGTCTCTCAGCCTGTTCAGACCACATCCACAATGTCATATGGATGCTATACAAATTTCTTTCCTCGCGTAAATCACTGTTAATGTTTCTGAATAGAAAGAACAGAAATCATGTGGCGTCCGTATGTGTGTGACATGTGTGTGAAGGTAAGCTAGATTTTGCGAGGGAGTCAGAATTCGACATAATACCTGTCTTAAGTGGCTTAAGTGGCATAATGTTGATTCTGAGACCCAAACATTGAGCCGGCCCTCCTATTTGAGCCCGTGCGTGTGATGTTAACATGTAAAGACGTACGGCGTGGTCCGGAAAACACACCAAGTCCGACGTCTCTGATTTCGGAATTATTATTTCGGAATGTGCGGGGAGACTTGCAGCAGTGCATTCACACCATATTTCAGCATGTTTAGGATAAGACATACTTGACGAGGAGATACACTTCGTACTTTACCGATTCCTTTACCTTCCTGTAATTGGAACAAAAAGTGCAGCCTAAATCTATTGCTATTATTTGTAGGGATGCACCAAAATGGGAACTATTGGTCAATGCCAATATCTGATATTTTTCATGCATGACACTGATGCCAGTTCCAACATAAAAACATTACTAAAATAAAATAAAAACCTGGATAAGCCTTACAAAGTAATAGAACACTCACTTCTGTAGGGCTACAAATGCACTAAAATGA
This sequence comes from Pygocentrus nattereri, assembly GCF_015220715.1. Classification (NCBI taxonomy): domain Eukaryota; kingdom Metazoa; phylum Chordata; class Actinopteri; order Characiformes; family Serrasalmidae; genus Pygocentrus; species Pygocentrus nattereri. Next base: position 29,289,339 of record NC_051232.1, on the reverse strand, counting down.
CTAAAATGTGGATATTTTATCACATTACCCACAGCTGGTTATTACTTTATTACAAATATAACGGATTTGCCAGTCTTAGTTATTCCTGCATATAAATAAAGGTTATTATGACAGGATTTCAGAACTTTAAGTGGCATGTTAAACACTGGGGCACAGCAGCAGCAATAAATATCAATGCTAGCGCATCCCTGGTGTTGTTTTATCACGCAGGTGAGGTCAGTTGACAGGAAATGACAATGAGACGAGTGACTTTGGGCTGGCAGGATGCAGTCGGGGTGGGAAGGCGGAGAGGGTGGGTAAAATGAGAGATGAGAGGGAGAGAGAAGGAGATAGAGATAGAGGTGTAAGGTGGAGGAGCAGCTGCATGTGTGGTCCTGGGAGAGCTCCTCTCTCGCCTGTCTTGTCGTGCGCTGACTGAAAGCCTTGCTGACAAGGATCTGTGCACCAGGCCGCCTGCTCGCTTTGATAAGAGCGGTCGAGCCGTCAGTCCACCAGACACACACACACACACACACACACACACACACAGCAGAAGCGCCAGTGGTAAATTAACTCATATACAGTAAAAATAAGGAGCACACGATCAGAACTAACCAACATCGTAACTGGATTTCATGCCAAACTCACAAACAATAATTTGGTTTGATATTTTGATTTTGGCTGATCTGTGCTGATCTGTCTATGGCGTCTGGTACCAAAAGACACTGAAACATGTTAGCACTACCGAGTACTAGACATGGGCCTCACAACTGTATTTTACCATTATCATGATACAATTATGGCATCGTGATCAACAATAGACTTTTCTGAGAATATCGTGGCCATCGTCTGTACCTAAAGAACACTGACCTTCTTTTGACACGTATAGCAAATCTCTGCTGATAATTGTTTTAATTTTGGCGAAAAAATGTATTTTGCTGAGGTGGTCCACCCCCCAGGTCCCTACAGTTGACATGTGGATAACGCAGATTTCTGTTCTTATTCCTCTTGAGAAGCTGACTCATGACCTCAACCACAATTCTGACAAGTTCCGGAGGATTTGGGAACCACTGCTTTCCTTCTTACAGAAACCATAATTCATCACTCATCCCTGGAACAGGAGGACTGGCTGCCCTTTTATTTGGTCTATTTCATATATGTTACTCATTTACCCGTCTCCTGCACTCTTGTTGATCATTTAGTTATTCCCATGTGTGCATGTATACATCTTTATGTGTGTATATGCAGAGATATTTATTGCAGCGCTCATTGTTTGTTTTGGGTGGGATTTTATTTATTTATTTTATTTATTATTATTATCATTACTGTTTATTTATTTTTGTGACTGACCGACCACTTGCTACATTATGTAGAGTTCATAATTAGTCCTGTTTAATTGGATCTAGTGAGCAAAACACTACATAAATTGGATTGGATTAGTGCGTAAAACACTAAGAAACCATTGTCTTCATAGTCTTTAGTGGTACTTCTTAAATGGTATGCGTCTATGTGTCGAAATAACACAATATGCATCACATATGGTGAAAAGCTTTAAGGATTCTGATATTTTAGGTTTTATTTATGACCCCTACTGACTCCTGAAAAGTCTGTAGAGCTGGAGTCATGAATAAAAATGACATTAGAAGTGATTATTAGAATCACTTTTAGGGATGCACTTGTTTAACTATAGCATCCATGGAAAGAAAAGAGGAAGATGGAATAAATATAAATAACCATTATGTTACAATAACTGATGGTCACAAAAAAGGCACTGAAATATGTTTTGGCATCGGTGTCAAATTCAATGACACCCAGCCCTATTTATGAGGTAAATAACATGAGGCAGTTAAATGCACTTGCTCTGTATTTGAACACTGCAGCTACACCTGTCCCAGAATGTCAAAGCATAACTGTATTATATTCATTGTGGTAAACAGTCAGTTGTCTAAGTTTCAAAGCAGCACTTTATTTGGTTCACGTTGTTTAAATGGGCAACTGATTTTTTTTTTTGGAGCTTAAAATGTCAGCCTGACCCACGAAAGTGCAGATAATGCTATTTACATTGCAAGTTTGTCTAACAGAGCATGCAGGAAATGTGTTGGTGTGTTTCAAGGGTTCATTTAGCCCAGACAGTGTAAACGTCTGGTTAACAACAACAAAAAAAAAACATGACCTAAAAAGATTTAACTGCTTACAACTCAATGTCAATTTTACAACCCATGATAAAAAACAGATCCTGACCTCTCAACATTTTTCAGCACAGTGTTCATATACACCATATTGCCGCTACTCGCTCACCTGCCTTCACACGCATATGAATTTGAGCGACATCCCATTTTTAATCCATAGGGTTTAATATGATGCCGGCCCACCCTTTGCAGCTATAACAGCTTCAACTCTTCTGGGAAGGCTTTCCACAAGGGTTAGGAGTGTTAATGGGAATTTCTGACCGTTCTTCCAGAAGCACATTTGCGAGGTCAGACACTGATGCTGGATGAGAAGGCCTGGCTCACAGTCTCCGCTCTAATTCATCCTAAAGGTGTGCTGTCAGGTTGAGGTCAGGACTATCAGGCCGGTCAAGATCTTCCACACCAAACTCACTCATCCATGTCTGTGTGGACCTGCTTTGTGCACTGGTTTCCAGTGGTGGCGCTTTACACCACTGCATTCCACGCTTTGCATTGCGCTTGGTGATGTAAGGCTTGGATGCAGCTGCTCGGCCATGGAAACCCATTCCATGAAGCTCTCTACGCTGTTCTTGAGCCGGTCTGAAGGCCACATGAAGTTTGGAAGTCTGTAGTGATTGACTCTGCAGAAAGTTGATGACCTCTGTGCACTATGCACCTCACCATCTGCTGACCCCGCTGTCATTTTACATGGCCGACCACTTCGTAGCTGAGTTGCTGTCGTTCCCAATCGCTTCCACTTTGTTATAATCCCACTGACAGTTGACTGTGGAATATTTAGTAGTGAGGAAATTTCACGACTGGGCTTGTTCCACAGGTGGCGTCCGATCACGGTACCACGCTGGAATTCACTGAGCTCCTGAGAGCGACCCATTCTTTCACTAATGTCTGTAGAAGCAGTCTGCAGGCCTAGGGGCTCGGCTTTATACACCTGTGGCCATGGAAGTGATTGGAACACCTGAATCCAATGATTTGGATGGGTGAGTGAAATATAGTGTATATCTGCCCATCTTTCCACTGTGAGAACGCAACTCGCACTATAGGTTTGAAAAGATGTGCAGCTGCCAAGAAGCCCTTACTGAGAAAAGCTGGTGTTCTCATAATAAGGGACTGACCACTCCAGAGTCCAGACCTCAACATTACTGAATGTTTGCGATTACTTGGATTGTGAGAAGAAGAAAATGCAAAACCAACTTCTAAAACTGAACTTTGGAGATGTGAAAAAATATCCCTGCAGATTTCCCTGAACGCTGAAAGCAAGACTCCTAAAAAGAATGGACACTAAGGGTAAACGGTGGACAGTAATCACTGAAAAAAAATCATATAATGTTCAGTTCTTGAGGTTTCAGATTCATTTTCTTTTTAAAATATCTTTTCTGCATCCGTACTGACACTAAAACTCGAATTTGAACTTGTATTTAATTGAAAATGGAACAAGTGGTCTCTGACTCAAAAAATAGTCTCAACTGTCATTTCAGAAATGAAATAAAATAATAAAAGGAATAAAATGAAAGTAAAAAGGCAATAAAAAGTTGATTAAAATGAGCAAAAGTAGTTTGAAGAATAAGTATTTCTTAGTTTTAAAATGAGAGCTTTGAGGGTTTCATGGGCAAGACCGGCACATATTTAGCAATAACTGAACGTCCATGTTAAAATAACACCCTAGTTAAACATGCAGTTTCCTTTTTCATTCTAATTTGTGTTTTTTATGTGTTCTTTTCCACCGTTCATCAGCAAAACTACTGAACAGGCAGCTTATTAGCCTCATTTTTCTCTCTGTGGCTAGATGCACTTCACTGGTAATGAGGATAAGCTGGACACTATAAATTGGTCTTTGGTTGGAGCTAAAAGGCTGGGTTTTATTTTCAGTGCTGTGGATTTACCATATCTTACATCACATAAATACAGAGTGAAACACTTACACTTTTTCTTTTTTTCCCCCCACAATTACTATAAATTTAATTCATTACTACATGCAGTCATTCTGAGTGTCACGATTGGCCCCTCCCAGTCCTGTCCATGTGCATTTGTTTTGGTATTCTAGTCCTGCCCCCTCTTTTCATGACTCCACCCCTGATTGTCTCCACCTGTGTTTACACCTGTCCCTTGTTACACCCGGTCTGGTGACTGGTCTTTGTTTGCTGTTTGAATCTCTGTCTGTGATGTTGGTGTTATATGCTGTGTTGGTTGTACTGGTGTTTGTCTGATTCTGGTTTACGTCATGTCTGGTCCCCGATCTATCCGTGTTGGCTCATTGACCCTGGACTGTCTCGACATATTTTGTTTTGTTTTAAATATTGTGCTTTATTAATGATCTTTATTAATGCTTTAACACACTGATCATCATAAAGTGCATTTTGAGCCACTCGCTTATTAAGAACTGCTTTGAATTGAGGCACGACTATGTTATATCAAATCGAACTATGGATTACATACGTTCTTAACACAGACTGACTGATCTGTAAAGTAAATAAACTGCCTATGTTAGTGTTGTAGACATAGCGACCCCTGGTTCCCATCACCACCAAGTCAGCAAGTTTCTCCACAATGAACCATTTCACGCCAAACCTCGCAGAACGACTCTGTTGACATCTCAGTCGTTGGATTATGCAGCCATTTTCAAAAATCTGCTGAATTGGTCTTTCAAAACCGTTCTACGGCCTGCTAAACGAGGCTTATCTGGCTTATTAAACATCACTGTGAGTGTCTGGACGCAGGCGAACGGCAAAATATTCAAGGCTGAAGGAACTGATAGTCTGCTGGGCTTTTTCTGCTCGAATTCACAGACAGCAGAGTCACGGTTTTTGTGACATCTCATCGATCCATCAGTAAAAGAATCCAGTGGTGGAAAGAGTACTGAAAACTAATGAATATTTAAGTAGCCTACTTCAGAAATAATCTACATGGGAAATGATCCACTGTAAACTCTGTATAGTTTCGGAACTCTCGACTCAACCAGCCGTATGGCTGTGATTCATCTTACTGGTATGTCGGCTGTTAGACCTTCAGGATTTTTAAGATCTAATTGAAGAACCCTAAAAGCTTATCTTTAAACCTTATCTAAATACTGGATGAGTGCAAAATCCATTCCTCATGCTCCCAAAAGTGCAAAATCAATGGCTCATGAGAACAATTTCACAGAAGAGGCCCCGATTAAAGCCTTTACTGCCATGGGTCTGATGGTTAACATTAGAACAGCCCTCTTCTCAGACAAGTCTCAGATTTTTTTGCGTTCAGTCAGCTTTTACACAGCCATGGAAGACAGCAAACAGCAAGAACAAACAACATCATAAAAATCACATGTACGGTAACCGAGCAGCTGCTTCACTGTACAAATGGAGCCATTAGCTTTATACTAGTAAGAAAGTAACTAGTCAGGTCGAAGCATTTTTCTTCCTATCTGTATTTGGACCAAACCTGCAGCTGATTATTTAGGACTGCAGGTTGGAAAGAGAATGCAATGAGCATGAAAGGTGGGTAAAGCCTAAACTCCCTGCACTGCAGTTTGGTCTCCTGCATTTAATTCATTAGTTCTTTCTGTAAAATAAAGGATTTAGCTGCTGGCGGCCCACTGGCTTTTGTTCAACATTTTTCAGAGCAGGCTATAGGTGGTTTAGCAGACTTTTAGATAAAACACCACTTTTTCTTCATTTCTTTCTTTCTTCATCCTTTACGAATTAGTTTAGTAGCTATTTTTTACCGCAATATAATAAATAATGCCAGTTATAAAGCGGATACCAATCTAGCACAGTCAGCCACATTTTCAACAAAATGATGTTATATTAGGCTTATTATATACTGTTGCCCAATTTTCTATAGAAATTTTTGCTTTATTTTCCAAAATAAAAGGCTATGTGCATTGAAAATCTGTTTACAGAGATTAAAAACTAGTCAGACCTTGTAAGCAAGACAATAATCTGGGTGCAAGCAGTGGCATACAGTCAGCAGGGTGTTGACTACCTCACCAGCAGACAGATATACGCTTACTTATCTATTCTGTCCACTCTATACTAAACTCTCATACGAACTACAGTCCAGAGGCCCGAGAACACGTTATATATCTTGTATTTTCTTCATTTTTTAATTTTTTTTGTGGAACTGACCATGTTATCGCCTTGGGTCAGTCAGTTTCGCTTTCTTTAAACGTCCAGTGAAAGCCATGTATGTCCATTTTCATTCATTTTTAGTTTTCTACATCATTTGAACACACCAGCTGTCCTTTACATTGTGTAACAATTTCATGACGAGTGGACCAATAGAAATGCTTTAAAATCGCTTGGAACAAAATCTCTTCACATTGACTTACATTGAAAGGTGGGAGTGTTTTTGCCCTCTCCTGTAAAGTTAAGATTTTGGGGATACTTGTTTTTCACTGGACAGCAACGATACAGTCAAACAACTCTATTAGACCTACTGGTCAAAAGCTTTCGCACAAACGTAGTGTCCATGCCAGCTTGAGCTCTCACGGTCATTAAAGCAAAAGGGGGAATTCATGTAAACACTAAAAAACTACTTTTCACTCGGATGTTATGCTGATATTATGACTCAAACATTTGGACCCCACTGTATGCACTAATGCTTTAAGACGTTAACTGACTGGACTGGATTATCAGTTTATTTTACAGTATGGCTGATGTAGATCGTCACTTCTGTACTCTTTTTATCATTCAGTGACTTAGGTCTGGTGATGTGGTGAAGCACAAACCTCTCTCTCTCTGCATGTTTCATCCCCTCTGTCTGCTCCTTCAGGCTGCTGACCATTCCCATCGGTCTTATCAGTCTCATTTGTCCCTGCAAAACAAAGCCGTTTGACGCTTTAAGAACATTTTAGCATCTGTTAGATTAACTGATGTCCTGTTTTAAACACTTGGGAGCTTTACTTGTGACGACTAGAAGCAAACACAATAGCTCTTTTGTAATGCCTAATGATAAGTTAGATTTGGCCTTGCTTGCTCACTTAAAGGGGAATTCCACAGACTGCCTGAAATTTGGTGTGAAATGCTTCATTCCAGAGAAACTGTCAGAATAGTTCACCATGGTGGTGATAGGAACCAGATGTCTGCAGGGCTGAATGCCTCTAAAAGCTGCCTAACAGAAAGTGACACTTACAAATATGCTGTCGGAAGACCTGCTTATTATTTTACTAAGGTTTTCAGGTAAGGATCTGGCCTAAAACATATATTTTTACCTGCTGGGCACTGTCAATGGCTATTTTTGTGTTGCAGACATTGTGACCTCTGGTTCCTTTCACCACCACTGTAAATCTAAGTCTAAATCTAAGGTTTAGATAAATCTAAGGTTTCTCTACTATTAATGATCTGAAATCAAAGCACTCCGAATGAAGCTGTTTACATCTCAACGACGGGATAATACGGAAATTTTGAAAAGTCGGTGGTATGCCCCTTCGAGTTTGGCCTTGCTCGCTCACTTGACTTGACTACTGCAACCCTGCAGTGGAAGAGGCTCTCAGGAGAAACTGAGCTTAGGTTCTGGTCCATGACTCGGCTTTACTTGAAACTGTGCACAATAAACAGAGCGGATGGAAGAAAATGACGGCTAGCTTTTAGCTTTAGCTCTGTTTACTCTGAGGCTCCATTAAAGCTGAACACAGCGTAACCCCGCTCGCCGCCCGGCCTCTGACGAGCAGAGCTTCACCTACCAACATCCCCATCAACTAGACCGTTTATACACGCCAGCCAAGCGTTTACACTCACTAAACTGGCCCGGGCGATGGATGGCAGCTGGGTGGACCGACAGAGCTGCTGCTGTGCTCAGTCACACGAGGTCCGTCAGTCTTTAAGTGAGTAATAAGAAGAAAAACGCCGTTTCGTACTTAAGCGTAACTCTACGTAAACGACGTACGTGGTACCCTCTCCACAGCACCATGACAATGGCTATGAAACTGTGCTTTCTTAGGAGCTGTTTAAACAGGATACTGTACCCAAATGTTTGTTTCAGACATTCACTTCTTCTTTTTTTCCCCCCAAAGGATTATATATGTAAACTCAGATCAATGTATATTACATTTGCTGCCCCCCCTCCATCCACCCCATCCACTCCATCTACCCCACAAAGGCCAAGGATATAAATAATGAATGGAATACATACATCTAAAGAATTCCTGAGACAAAGTTCCATTTGGATGAAAATGTGAAGATGATTTTGAAACGACTGAGCGTGTTTGTTTCTTGTAAGTACTCGGACACATTTTGGGACGATTACTGGTTGTACCTAAAGACTGTGTGGGTGTAAGTGAGTTTACACAGGCAGATGGTATATATGGAACGCTTTTCCGAGACACGGATTCTGAAATGCCTGTAAATGTTGTTTTATTGTTAGGCAAATCTTTCATACATAAAGCAAGGTATATGAAAACTAATTTATGAAAATGGTTTGAAAGATGTGAGAAGGGAGTGACCGTCTTCCCTAGCACCCCGCTTTTTTAAGAACGGTATTATCATGGTTTTGTTTGTTACTTGAATTTACCGACTGCTTCTGTTTGTCTTAAGTAAACAAGTCTACACTGCATTGCCATTACTGTACATGGATAGCATTAAAAAAAAAAAAAAAAAAAAAACAGCGTTAAGTAGTCGTCCCTTATTGAAATATGGCTCTGGCGTGCCGGTCAAACACATTCACTCACCTGTTACTTGTTTGTCTTCAGCTTGAATCTTCAGAGGCCATTTCAGACCATGTGCATTTTAAACATTAGAAATCACTGCCCGCCTCACAGCGAGGAGGGCCTGGGTTCGATTCCCCGGCCGGGTGACTGGGGTCCTCTCTGTGTGGAGGTTGCATGTTCTCCCCGTGTCTGCGTGGGTTTCCTCCGGGTAAGAACGGTTTCCTGCCACAGTCCAAAGACATGCAGTCAGGCCAATTGGACATGCTGAATTGCCCCTAGGTGTGAGTGTGTGAGTGACTGTCTGTGTCTGTTGGCCCTGCAACCTGTCCAGGGTGTATCCTGCCTTCCACCCGAAGACCGCTGGGATAGGCTCAAGCACCCCCCTGTGACCCTGAGGGAGAAGCAGCTTAGAAAATGGATGGATGGATAAATCACTGCTGTCGGGATGAAACCTTGCATCTCCATTTTTGTCATTGACAATGTCTGTTGCTCTTCACATTGTGTGTAAATTTTATGTATGAGTGGACCAAAACACACACATCTTTGGAGTGTGGGAGGAAACCCACGCAGACAACATGTAAACTCCACACAGAAAGAACCCTGGTCGCGGAATCGAACCCAGACCCTTCTTGCTGTGAGGCGACAGCACGACCCACTACGCCACCGTGCCACTAGACCAAAACAGATGGCCCAAAATTATTTGCAAAAGTCTGGCTGCATTGTCTTACATTAAAGGTGAGGTATGTTTTTTTTTCTCTCTTTTAAAGTTATCATTTTGAAGATAACAAGGTTTTGTTATAAAATACTATAACTCAAACAACATGTGTAGGTTCACTGCTCATTTTAAAGAGCAAGTAAAGTTTACGGTTCCACTCCTGGTTCCACTTGCACCCACTGTAAAAAAAAAATCTGTACATTTCACATTAAACCACTCGGAATGAATGTATTTGGGTGACAATGTTAACAACTGACTTGTAAAATAAAATAGTGTCATTTCCTCTGAAGACTTTACATGGTCACCTGCCATCCTAAAAAGAAGAAAACAGCCGCAGCAGTGTGGCCCTGTTTTTCAAGATAAATAATAAATATGACCTTGCTGTGGAAAATAAAATATCATCTCTCTAGGTTTCCTCCTCCCCCACCCTCGGCAGCACAGGAGCACAGGAAGGGACAGGCTTGGACGCTAAATAAAGTGTCACCGTATCCCTCTCAGCTGGGGAGAATGAGGCTGTGGGAGGGAGATGGGCCAGCGGTAGGGATGGGAGGGGAGGTCAGGGCAAGAGGGGGACACACCAAAGTCACTCACTGAGCACATTCGCCCTCTTCACCATCTCACTCTCACACATACATACACTCATCATAACCTTAATAACCAAAATAGACTCCACTTTGAGTTTTTGGCCGGCTACTAATCCAATCCGTTCTCTTGGATTCCTTTCTCACCTCTTCACCTTCTCCCCCCCTCAAACTCTCTTTCAATAATGCTCACAGTTGTCATTTCAAGCCAAGTGCACTAAGTCATGCTTTCGTGTTTTGTGAGTCATACGCAGACAGTCTAATGGCATATTTTTATGGATTGCTTTTGAAGGCAATTACTCAGAATTATTATTATACACATCCTCAAAATCAAATAAGTGTAAGGAAGGGAAAATAGAAAGCATTGATTCTGAGATATTAAATATTGATTTCAAAACTGACAGATCCTGCAGGGGAAAACCATAAGAATTACAATAAGCATAAAGGTATAATATGATTTTGTAAGCATTAACTTTTCATTGGTCTATCTCAGCCGCTTGGATTACCATCACTACACTTCCAGTCAGCGTCATCAAGATGGTAATGAGGTTCTCAAATATTTGGAAGCTAATTTATCACACCCTGGATTCATCAGTCAACCCGATCAAGGCATCTCCAGAAGCGACGAGCGTGCAGGCAATGAAGGAAAGACGCTCCCTTAGAACTTTCCTCTTGTGCCTCCTTCTCTTTTTTCCCCCACATACCACCTAACCAAAGTTAACGTGAAGCAGGCCGAACTATGTCACCTTGGTCGTTCGGTGGCACCCTTCCATCGAGCAACCCTCGGAGGATTTCCAGTGAGGACTGGAAAGCACATTATTATGAAGGGCTGGAAAAAAGTGGCAGCAATAAAGCCAAACGGGCACAGAGAAGCGAGCACGTCAGCGGTGATAAATGACACCCCTGCATCCTGAATGTGTGCGCCGCCCTTGCTGTGTTGACCGGCTCTCCAGGGGCCTGCGGCTGTGAGCCTGGCTCGGCAAAGGGGCGCGCATGGCGTATGGACAGGGGACAGCCCTGACAGAGGTGGGGCACAGGGTCCAGGGCGTCATCCACTAGTGTTACTGAATGCTTCATGTAGTACAAGGGTATGAAAATGAAACTTAGCTCAGACAAAGGTGGGGCATAGGGTCCAGGGTCCATCGTCCGCTAGCGTGACAGGAATGCCTGCACAGGACAAGGCATTTAAGCCTGGACAGATGTGGGGCGCAGATTTTGGTATTGTCTGTTATTGCGACTGGAAGGCTCTTCAGCAACAAGGCGCCTTATAGCCAAATAGAGATTCGACACATGGTTCAAACTGTTGTTTACTAGTGTGATCGGACATCTTCTGAAGGGTCTAAAAGTATATATCACCCTGGATAGATGGGTGAGGGGTCCAGGTTTGTCCATATGCATTCTGCAGGACTAAGGATGTGATTCTAGCTGAAAGAGAAGGTCACCCACAGAATTCCTCTTCGCGTATGCTCATATCTCAGCTCCCTGAGGCCAGGCTGAGAGAGTCCCCTTGACTTGAGTTGAGGGAGTCTTGTTGGGTTTTTTTTTTTTTTTTTTGGTCCAGTGTTCTCCCACTACAATACCAGCGAGCATTGTTCAAATTCTACACTCACAACCATTTTATTAGGGATTGGCTAATCAGCCAATCACATGGCAGCAACTTACTGCATTTAGGCATGTAGAGGTGGTCAAGACAACTTGCTGAAGTGCAGACCGAGCATCAGAATGGGGAAGAAAGGGGATTTAAGGGGCTTTGAACGTGGTGTGGTTGTTGATGCCAGACGGGCTGGTCTGAGTATTTCAGAAAAAGCTGATCTACTGGGATTTTCACGCACAACCATCTCTAGGGTTTACAGAGAACGGTCCGAAAAAGAGGAAACATCCAGTGAGCGGTCAGTTGTGTGGACGAAAATGCCTTGTTGATGTGAGAGGTCAGAGGAGAATGGGCAGACTGGTTCCAGATGACAGAAAGGCAACAGTAACTAAGATAACCAACCAAAATCTCTGAGGAACGTTTCCAGCACCTTGTTGAAAGTCTGCCACGAAGAATTAAGGCAGTTCTGTAGGGAAAAGGGGATCCATCCTTTTACCATTAGGCATACCTAATAAAGTGGCCGGTGAGCGTATATACAGCCTAATATATCACTGGTGTGAAGGCTAATAAATACAGACATGTTAGGCTTCCTATAACATTAGCTGTCTGACTCTTCCTATCTGACTATTGTCCAGTATAGCGAGCATGCATCAGACTGGTGGCTTAACAAGGTCAGCACGCCACTGCTGGTCCACCCTCGGACCACCAGATTATTGTTCTGCATAATACTGTAAAACAGGTTTACACGCTCAGATTTGAGTCTTCATCCTCGAAGCTTGCCTTAGCTGAGCTTTGGAGCGCCACAATTGAACCTGTCACTAAGCTAACACTAGCTTCAAGAGCTAAAGAGGACAGTGACACAAGACTAGCTTTAGCTAAAGGCTCCACACACAAACATATTCGAGTCTTTATGCCCAAAACTGTAGCTTAAGCGAACCAGAATGAACCTGTGCTGTCGTGTGTGGAGCTGCGGCATGCTAAGCTAATGCACTTGTATGCTACCTCCTACTAGAAAAGCTCTACACCATATTACATAAAGGTGGAACACAAATCGTACAACGAGTTAGTGTCAAATCATTTATTCGCTTTGGCAAACAGCTTAAACCAGGTAACAGGCAGGTTCTGTGGCTGTCACCGCATTATAATCTCCCGAGTATATTTTAGCATATTGGACCATAATAGGTTCATGCTCATTTGTGACCTGTAAAATTAAGCTGCTAGCCCCCTACACATTACTGAAAAAGCCAGTATTTTCAATTGAGAAACATGAAAGCTGGTTTAGAACAGAAATATCAGTGTCTATAATCCTAATAAGCCATCCAAGAAGAGTTAACCATTTGAAAAATACATTTTAGGGGTTGCTGGAAGGACTTAGTTCGTTTGAAAAGAAGGTTGACTCAGGTACAAATCCACAGTGGCCATGTTAAGGCAATGCCATCATCAATTTCATGCCACCTAGACATCTAGAAGACCATAATACAGGTCTAGGCCATAATGCAACTGTACATTGGACCAAATTTAACATATCATTAGCCCACATCTCCATGTCCTCTGAGAGTCTGATATCCACAGACATCTCGGGGCTTAAACTCATAAAGTTATTTTATTAAACTATTCGCTGATCCGGGACTTCAAACAACCCCAACCAAGTACTGATGGCAAATCTCAGAGGGCCATTTGTGTAAAGAGAAGCGAGGCTTGCGGGGTCCATTTGGGTTGCTAAATATTTAAACTACGCTGGGAGAAAAGTTGGAGCCTGTTGTCTCGAAACATTCTCAGCCTCTGGAGCCCCTCACTCTCTCTATTCTCTATTCTCTCGATCTATTTGAAAGCTGAGTCCTGGGCTAAAGGGCAGCAGAAGGCTTAAAAAAGGCCACCCTGACAAACATGAAGAACTGGAGAGTGTTATATGGTAAAATGGACGTATTGCAAATGAGGACCACTATCTAAAGACCTCAGACGTCTAACAATATAGAAATGTAACTGAGAGCCATATCTTAAATAACTTAACGGATATGAGGAAACAGGGCAGCGCTGGTACTGTGCGAGGTCTGATAAACAGATGTCTGAGGCATTAGGAGGTCTAGGAGGACATTACACAGGGAGGCAAGTATGAATATTGCATCCACTGAAAACTGTGAAATTACTTATAATTTCTGAACACCACAAAATTAGGCCACTATGGAGTCCACTGGCGCTTTTCTTAATTTATATTTGCAATTTTATA